>NC_034602.1:84779440-84812061 GCF_900095145.1 Mus pahari
GAGAGAGAGAGAGAGAGAGAGAGTTAGTTTAGAGTTGGAAAGGTAGGGAGGTGGGGGGATCTGGGAAGAGATGAGGGAGGGGAAACATGGATTAAAATATGTTGTATGAAAATTACCTGATTTTTTAGTAAGAAAATTTAAAAGCTTTGAGATAATTATGGTATACGCTTACATTAATATTTCATACTAAAAATCCCCTTTTTCATCATGTTTATGTGTATATGTACATGATAGAAAGGAGGCACATGTGTAGTGTGGAGGGCAGAGGGAGCTCAGGACTTGGCTCTCTCCTTCCAGGCTGACTGAGAATCTACTTGTAGACTCACGTGCTCACTGGCGGAAGTCTGCTCTTTGCAGGCTGCTGGGCTGAAGCTTCAATTCTTCTTGCTGGATTTGGAGTTCCTTGGTCTGTCGTCCACTCCGTATGTTAGCACACAGCCTTATAGCTTCTTCAGAGCCAATAAGGAAGAGTCTCCTCTGAGACAGGCATTGTCAGGTTGTATGATGTAATTTTCTGTGCATATCATTCTGCTCTTGGTTAGAAGGCAAGTTGCAGGCCTCATCCATACCCAGTAGGAGAAGAGCAGCCCAAGTCATGAACTAGAAGTGGGGGCCATAGTGACCCTCTAACATCTGTCTGCCACAGCTTAGTCACTGTTTCTTCACATGGGATTCATGTTTATTCCAGTCATTAAGTTTTGCTACTTGTTTAGGTAATGTAATAATTTTAGATTTTTCTGATTTTTCTAACCAGATTCCATTGGTCGTGACATCCCCAAAATGCTTGAATTATTTAAAACTGCACATGAAATTATGGTAGATGAAGAAAGGCAGAACTTCCTCAGCACCAAAATAGCAACAGTAAGTTATAGCTGCATCCCTTGTGCAGATGCCCCGTACGTAAGTGGCATACCAGACGTTTGAACTTTCCTTTGGAGCCAGCTTCAACTAGACACATAAAGAATCTTCTTCCATCAGTGGAGCTCAGCAGGTTTGGTGGTACTTGAGAGTCACTTCCTTCTGGGAGAATCAACTGTAAGCACCTCTGACCTACATACATACATGCACAGATGAGCTCTTTTTTTTTTTAATTTTTAAAATTTTCAAATTAATTAATTAATTAATTAATTTTGTGTATGTGGGAACACTCACCATCTTCAGACACACCAGAAGAGGGCATTGGATCCTCACTACAGATGGATGTGAGCCACCATGTGGTTGCTGGGAATTGAACTCTGGACCTCTGGAAGAGCAGTCAGTGCTCCAGCCTGTGTTCATGTTTATACACACAAACACAAACAATAAATGTACAAAAATTTTTTACATAATTTCTTCCTGTGTTATATCCTGCTCACTGGCATGTATTTGATTGGCTTAATCTATCTCTTCTAACATGCACTTTTTAAAAAATCATATAATATTTTAAGTCTTTGAAGAGTTAAAAGGCTTGGATCCTGAGAAGAGCATTGTATACTGCTGAGCACATAGTATGTACTTAGTATTGTATAATGGATTCGTTTGCTTTATTTCAATAAATTGTGTCTGATTGTTTCTGTTGGTGTTTTATAGTTACTTGCATACCTACAGAAGATACTTGATGTCAGCTTCTAATATCATTTCTAAAACATTAATATACGTGTGTTAGAGTTATAGAACCATGTTTTTAACTAAATAAGCATTGGGAAACATTAAAGTGATTATGTTAATTGCAGTTGTTCTTTGTACTGAAAAGTCCCTAAAAATTATTTATGTAACTTTTTCCTATTTATAACTATAGGAATAGTAGTAAGTTATTGATAACAAAATTTAAACAATGTAATCCAAGTGTCTCATGCTGTTCTAAACGATTTTATTTGTTAAATCTCTTTGTTGTGTTTTACTTCTAATAATATTTCACTATTTTGAGATTATTTTATAATTACATTATTTTCCCCTTCCTTTTCCTCTCTCAAGGGCCTATTGCTCCCCAACCCACTGCTCTCTTCCAAATTCATAGCCTCTTTTTCTTTAATTTGTGTGTGTGTGTGTGTGTGTGTGCGCGTGTGCGTGCGTGTACGAGTGTGTCTTAAAGCAGTAGGCTGAGTTACTCTGCTCCCAGAGTTAAAATAATTGGAATAACTATTAGGATTCCTTTCTTTCTTCTGGTTTTACTCTTAAGAGGAGTTTCACATCATTGCCAATAGTTGGTGGTCCAAGCCAACTGAACCACATTCACTGTAGATTATTAGAAGTCAGAGAAAGCACTGTGCTGGTTTACCTATGGGAGCCCTTGCCTTAGAAAGGAAGCAGAGCAGATCTCATTGGTAAGTCCCACTTGTCACATTATCCTCAAGAACTGGCTTGCATTTGCTTGGTCTGATCTCTGCTAGACTCTGATGTTGAAATTTCCTTGTTTCCAAAGGCAGAGTGTCTTGTTTCTCAAGGTTGACAGTGTTGTGATTCAAACACAAACAAAAGCCCAAATACAAAGCTGCAGAGCTTCCTCTGGAGCTGCAGAGGCTTGTCTGACACTGGCCAGCCTGTGTAAGGGGAGGCAGACTTTAGGCAGGTTCTCAGTGTGGTGGTCCAAGTGTCAGGGTCTGTATAGGACAGTGATGTCTGTTTCATAGTGTATGTCTCTGGGTAAGATACAATTTTAAGATGGTAATATTTATCATTACTCTTATTATTTTGTCTTTGAGGATCATAGGATATCCTTATGAAACTCTTCCTAGCTGGATTAAAATTTCTTTTTCTTAAGGTATATTTCCAATGTGGTCCTAACGTGTAAGAAAGCACAGTGATATTAACAGATACCACAGTGATAAGTATGGGCCCTGATCACACTGCAGTATGTTCCTTCTGCAGACATTTTGTCATGATTTTAAAAGAGATGCTTGTGTGTTTAAAGAAAATCTGCTAAATAATACTGAAGTGCTTGACTATAGTGGAAGACTAGTGAAGTCAATATTAGATGCCTATTTTTTTGTGGTTCACATTTAATTTCAGGCTTTTGAAACAATAGCAACTGATTTTTGTGGCATCCTGGGCTTCTGTTTCCCCTGTTAGCTGTTTATCCATCTGTGGAATGACAGTAATGGTAGGTACTATTTGGGTAGGAGGGGTAGATGTGATAGTGACAATAGCTGTGTAGCAGATATTTTGGCTAAGATGGAGTAACAGAGACATACATGACTTACCTTCCCATCTGAAATAGTGAGAAGTACCTTGAAATCAAAACTACACAAAGAAAACTGTAGTGTAATATCATCTATGTATACAGATGTAAAAAAATTAACCTACTTCTAACAAGTATTTTGGCTGCCTAAATCCATTTTCTTTTGCTGAGAATGCCTGAGACTGGGTGATTATGTCAGCGTGAGATTCTTCTGGAGGTGGCAGAGTGTAGGTGCATGGTGTTGTATGTGGCAGGAGCTTCCTGCTCTGTCATACCTCATCAGAAGAATGGGAGGGTATGCAGGCTGGGCTGAAGAGGCAAGGCATGAGAAAGAAGGTGCCTGGCCTGGAGAGTGAATCCACTCCTGTAAAACAATTACCCCTCTTAACCGAGCAACTGCATGGGACCCAGCATCTACACTGCCACAGGGGCAGTCAAATTTCAATGTTGAGTTTTGGAGGGGACTAACCCTATTTAAATTTTTGGCAGTGACCAAATAGTTATTTTAGGAATCCTAGGTTGGATTAACATTTAATAGTTATTATATTTTACTATGTTAATGAGATAGAACCCAAAAGTCATTTTCATAGACTCTAGAATGAAATTGCTGGTTCAGCAGTCTCAGCCCATTAGGGATAGAAATCCCCTAGAGCTCAGTGTGCTGGTTAGTGGTAGGATGCATGCTTACCATCCACAAGGTCTTGTGCTCAATCCTACAACTTCCCCACTAACATGTCAGTGCCCTTAATTTTCTTTAAGTTTTTAAACTGATTTTATTTTTATTCTTAATTATATGTATTATGTGTAGGGTATGTGCACATGAGTGTAGTGCCTACAGAAAAGCTAGAGGCGTCAGATCCCCCTGGAGTTGGTGTTACACATAGTTGTAAGCTGCCCAATGTGGGTGTTGAGAACCAAACTCGGGTCCTAATGCCTAGCCTACTCTCCTTAATTTCATAAAGGATATCACAGAAAAACCGACAGCTGACATTATGCTTCATAGTAAACAGCTGACTCCTACTTCCCGAGAGCTGCTTTTGTTCAACATTTACCAATGCAGTAAGGCAAGGAACAGAGTTAAAGTTGTTTAGAATAGAATATGTGACTCATTATTTACAGATGATATGTATGATCTAGCTAGTAAAACAAAGAAAGCAGTTATATATCAGTGGAGGTACTAGTTCCAGGTATAAAACTCAACTGTGTTTCTATATAACAGTAACATTCTAAATTTTAAGAATTTAATATAGAATTTGACTTATAATTACAAAAGGGATACTTAGGAATAAAAGATGTGAGCAGTCCATATACTGAAAACATCAAAACATAGTTGAGTGAAATCGACTCAACTATGAATGAAATAAATGGTGAGGTGGATTTTGAAATTGTAGAATGAATTTGCAATACCAGTTCTCCTAAAGAGAAGGTTGCCTGACTGGTTACACTCTCAAAGTCCTAGTCAGCTTTTTAAAAAGTTAACTAATTACAGAACTCATACGGATATACCAAAGACTGATAATCAGGGAGGTGGTTCCGTGGGGAGAGCAGAGTGCTTAATGCATAGCGTGGGACCTGAGTTTGGATCCCAGGCTCCACATAGAACAATAGGCATGGGGGCATGTGTCTGTTCTCCCAGTGATTTGGAAGCAGAGACAGGAAGATCCCCAGAGCCTTGTCAAATGGGTGATCTCTAGTTTCAGTGAGAGCTCTTGTATCAAAATGTAAGAGGGAGAATGATTGAGGAAGCCACCCAATATCAACTTCTGCCCTCCATATGCATGCACACAGCTTGTATGCACATGTGTGTACATATCACATGCTACTCATGTGAACACACAGAAATGCAAAATAGAACAAGAAGGAATAAGAAGAAAGTTGAAGATTTGCAAACTTGCTGGTCATGATGGCACTTGTCTTTAACCCTAGCACCCGGGACACAGAGGCCAGTGGATCTTTGTGAATTTCAAACCAGCCATGCTGCAGAATGTTAATGTCTCAAATTATAAATAAATAAAAATATTTTTATAAAGTTCTTTTGACATTATGATATTGATGTCAAGAATGAAAACAATGGAAAAAATAAGCCAGAAAACATAGATGTGTGTGAAGAACTGACTTCTAGTCATTTAATAACCCCGAGTGGATAAATCATAGTGTCACCAAAACTGTTCAATATTTGTGTGCAACAAGGCAACACCAACCCTCATGCCAAAGCACATATAACATGTCAATATGTGTAAAAAGTTATATGCAAACCCTTAAATATGAATCCTAAAATTGATTAGAAGAAAGTTTTGAAAAGTTGGGTTATGGAATGAATCTTTTTAAGATGTGACAACAGAAGCGTTACTCAGAGAAAGACATGGTAGGTGGGTCTGTGTAGAGAGGCAAGCTCCAGATCCTGAAAAGACAGTGCAAACACAATACAGAAATTATGGATTGAAAAAAATTATGTGCAAATCACGTCTGGTAAATCCTGAATACATAAAACTTTCTTTTTTTCTTTTTTCTTTTTTTTTCCATTTACATTTCAAATGCTATCCTGAAAGTCCCCTATACCTCCCCCCCCCTGCACTGTTCCCCTACCCACCCACTCCCACTTCTTGTTCCCCTGTACTGGGGCATATAAAGTTTGCACGACCAAGGGGCTTCTCTTCCTAATGATGGCCAACTAGGCCATCTTCTGCTACATATGCATCTAGAGACACCAGCTCTAGGGGTACTGGTTAGTTCATATTGTTGTTCCACCTGTAGAGTTGCAGACCCCTTCAGCTCCTTGGGTATTTTCTCTAGCTCCTCTATTGGGGGCCCTGTGTTCCATCCAATAGCTGACTGTGAACATATAAAAAAGCTTTCTAAGCTCGATAAACTACCCAGTATTTTTGCATTGGCAGAATTTGAACACTTACAAGAGACAGATGACAAACAAAACAAGATGATCATCAGCATCTTTAGTCGTTGGGTCAATGTAAACTAAAACATAGAGAATTACCATTGCATATCTACTGGATGGCTAAAACTCCCCCCCCCCCACATACTTTTACCAAGTTGGTGAGGACATAGAGGACTGAACCGTGCACACACTATGAGAAAATTCAGTTTTTTAAATGATGCAACCTCCTTGACAAGCAATTTGCTAGTTTGTAAAGAAGCTGAACTTCCTCTCTCTGTCTAGTTCTGCTATTTGAGTTTTAGCCATGTATTCAGGAGAAATGAAAACATATGTTCAAACAAATCAAAACATACATTGATATTTATAATAATCTCTAGTTGGAAACATTCTAAATATCCCTCACAGGATCCGTATAAACAAAAGTAACAAATAAACTCCATATATGCTAATGTATGCTGAGTGAAGGAAGCCAGCAAGGAGTGTATATATTGTACTATTTATTCCATTTGTATAAAATTGTAGCAAATGTTAGCTAATTTATATTGATAGAAAGACAAATAGTGGTTACCTTGGACAAGACAAAGGTGGAGAGGGACAGGAAGTAGGAATTGCAAAGCAACATAATATTAGAAGTGATTAATTATCCTGACTAGTGGTGGCTCCATGAGTGTAAATGTCAAAACTATATTGTATCCTTAAGAGTATGTGTCAACAAAAGAAGTCACTAGATGTGCACTCACTGATAAGCGGATATTAGCCCAGAAACTTAGAATACCCAAGATACATTATGCAAAACACAAGAAAACCAAGAAGGATGACCATNNTGTGGATNCTTCATTCCTCNTTANANTAAGGAACAAAATACNCATGAAAGGATANAGGTACNGAGACAAAATTTAGAGNTAAGATGAAAGGATGGACTATCCAGAGACTACCCCACCTGGGGATCCATCCCATCATCAGCCACCAAACCCAGATACTAATGCTCATGCCAGCAAGTTTCTGCTGAAGGGACCCTGATATAGTGGCCTCTTGTGAGGCTATGCCAGTGCCTGGCAAACACAGAAGTGGNTGCTCACAGCNAGCTATTGGATGGAACACAGGGTCCCCAATGGAGGAGCTAGAGAAAGTACCCAAGGAGCTGAAGGGGGCTGCAACCCTGTAGGTGGAACAACAATATGAACTAACCAGTACCCCCTGAGCTTGTGTCTCTAGCTGCATATGTAGCAGAAGAAGGCCTAATCAGCCATCACTGGGAATAGAGGCCCCTTGGTCTTGCAAACCCAGCACAAGGGAACGCCTGGGCCAAGTAGTGGGAGTGGGTGGGCAGGGGAGCGGGGGCGGGGGGGTATAGGGAACTTTCAGGATAGCATTTGAAATGTAAATAAAGAAAATAATAAAAAAAAAAAGAAAGAAAAAAAAAGAGTATGTGTCAAGAACTGGAGAGATGGCTCAGTGGTTAAGACCACCTGCTGCCCTTCCTGAGGGTTTCAGTTTGGTTCCCAGCATCCATGTAGGGTGGCTCTCAACTGCATCCACCTCCCTGCATTGCCCCCTTCTAGCCTCCTTGGACATCTGCACATACATCCACCCACACACATCCACATAAATTTAAAAAAAAAAGAAAAAGAAAAATCTTTTAAAAACCTTGTTGTATGTGTGTATGTTTGTGCCTGAGTGTATGTCTGTGTACTTACTGTGTTCGTGAAACAACCTGCAGGGATCAGAAGAGGATTCCAGAGGCCCTGGAACTGGAGTTACAGGCAGTTATAACCCACTACGTAGGGACCCTATTCAGGTAGATCATCTACAAGAACAGGAACTGCGCCCAGCTGCTCACCTGTCTCTTCAGTCCTGTGCTGGCTGGTTTTATGCTCCAAGAGCCAGGCTTAGGACTTCAGTGTGGAGCGTAGTTTGAGTAGTTTAAACTTGTTTTTCTTCTGTATCAATGTGCTAAATATAACCAGCTGAATTCTGTGTCTTTATTTTCTTACCAGCTAGTGCCATAAACTCAACCTTTATTCCTTGAACTATGTGAATGCTTTTATAGCCAGCCAGTTTCTTTCTGAATCTTCCCTATCATTTGTACCTAAAACTTACATATTCATGTATTTACTTGTGTGTATATGCAATCAACTCAAATCCTCATATCAGCAAAAATATCACTCAATGTATTTATTGAATATGATAAAGATAAAACAAGCTATTGTTGGAATATTTTGTTTTTATCACATACATTTCTATCCTGTGATCATCATCTATTTCTATCTTGGCATGAAGTGTATGTAATTGGTTAAAAATGAAGGTATCGGATTTCAGGAGAAGGTCTTAGAGCATGACATTAGGGAGTGTGCTGTGGGGAAACAACAGGAAATTCTGACCCACACCATAGATGCATGTATTTATTTTTCTCCTAGAAATATCAAACTATAAGACATAAATACCTCTTTAAAAGTAATTTACATATGCTACTGTGCCAGATAACGTTGACCTGTAATTTGCTTGGTATGGACGAAAATAACATTTGCCACATTCTTAGTGGTGCTGGGATCAACCCATACCATATAACTTTCAATGCCTGTTTGTTATATTCTATTATGTACTGTAAACAGTTCCTGTTGGTGGCCTTTTGTGTGTATCCAGTTTTTGCTATATGGATGACACCATGATGAAATTCTTGCAAACAAATGTTGCCAACATCTCCCAAATATTAGATAAATTTCTTGAAGTATAACAAGTGCGCATAAAATGTTATAATCATCCCAGATAGTATTCATTCTGGAATGAGCACACTAATATATAATTCATACAACAATGAATTTATAGTTCTTATTCTCACTGCTTTTGGATATTAACAAACTTAACCATTTTTGTCAGTTTGGTAGGTTATGGATGGTTGATGTAGGTATAAATTCATGTGTGCCTTTCTCTTAAAAATGCAAGGAATCATATATCTCAAAAGATAAAAGTAAAATCACAGAACTTCTACAAACCTACAAGTAAGAACAAAAAAACAGTTTTCTAGCCTCTCTAGAATGACACTGTATTTTATATTAGGAAAACTAAAGCTCGTATAAAAGATGTTTTTAATAAATTAATGCTTTTGTTTCTCAGTCAGAAAGCTACCAAGTTCATCATATCCAAATGTTAATTTGCTACACAATTAAAGTTCAAATTTACTTAAAGAGATATATACATCATTGTAGAAAATAGACCAGGCATTCAATATTCTCACAACTAACAAGAAAAGAGACACTTGAATAAATGTTCCATGTATTACTTACTTGTTAAGCCTTGCATTCATAATGGGCAGATGGTTTATCATTAGTATAGTAACTGGTCCTTTGCTTTTTTAGAAGATACCAGATTCAGTTATAGACATAAAGTATTCACATGTACTGTTAAAATGTGCTTTAGTCTTTGACACATTAGTTATATCATCCCCTCTCACCCCAGATGGTCCCCTCTCACCATCATGCTTTGTCATGTTAATTATGTCATCCCCTCTCATCCCAGACAGTCCCCTCTCACCTTCATGCTTTGACATGTTAGTTATATCATCCCTTCTCATCCCAGACAGTCCCTTCTCACCGGCATGCTTTCTTCCTTCCTTTTTTTTTTTTTTTTTTTTTTTTTTTTTTTTTTGCTTTTAAATAACTTACTGAGTCCCATGTGTACTTTTAATAGCTTAAAAAATCCATTTGGAGTTAGCAAGATGACTCTGGGTAATGGTGCTTGACGTACAAGCCTGGTGACCTGAGTTTAGTCTTTAGAACCCCTGGAAGTGGAAGGAGAGAACCAACTCTACAAAGTTGTCCTCTGAGCCCACAAGTATGCTGTGGAGTGCACACAACTTCCTCACCCTGCCCCCACCATACAACTACTAATAACGTTTTTCTTTTTTAATCCAGTTGAATCTGAACAAAATGGACCTTATTATAATCTTAGCAGTAGAGTGCCTGAGGTAGTAGGGTTGTGGGTTTAAGGCCAGTCTAGGCTGTGTAACAAGACTGTTTCTTAAAAAACAAAAATCCAAAGAGAAAAGTAATAACCGTAGTAACTTAATATTTTTGGTCAGCTGTTTCTGTAATGGTCTCCGTTTGTTGCAAAGAAAAGTTTCCTTAATAAGGGGTGAAGGCTATGCTTATCTGTGGGTATAAGAACAAATATTGAGAATGTAGTTAGGAATGTGCTGGTTTAGTAACTGTATGTTCTCTCCCAAGACACATGACTTTGCCAGCACTGGATACTTGGCTAGGTTTCCATTACCAGACATGCTTTCCCTCTTGCTGAGAGGACCAGCTTGCTGGAGAGTTAGAGTTAGCTCGCTTAGAGTGACCAATAGGTCACTGCTAAGGTCTGTGTACCACTACTGCACCTTTAGGTGTGGCAGCTCATAGAAGTCATAGCTAGGTAAGGCTCTCTATCAGTCGTATCCCTCCCTTGGAAGCTTGCATGGTGCCTCCTGATACCATGAAAACCAGTCCTCAGGGAGTAGGCATCCAGATCATTTCCACCCCTTGGCCCTGTGTGTGAAGTGTGTGGTGTCTTCAGCCATAGGGACTTACCTTTCACATCCAGGCAGGGGGCCAAAAAGGGTAATAAATAGCAGATTGGTTTTGGAGTCTCTTGGATGATTGTGACCAACAACTCAAAGGGACTTTTCATGCCTGGTGTTAGGGCTTTGTTAAATGCTCTGATTTAGATAATCAATAGTATGACTCATTAAGAGATCTTCAGTCACTCTTCCTGTTATTAGCTGACTTCTTTATTTGTCCCCACCCAGCTTGCTTGTGTACTGCATTTCCCTTCTCTGTTGCGCTCCCTGCTTCGGTGGCTCTTTCTGCAGTTAATCACATCTGAGTATACTCACATCGGATTTGGAGGTAGGAGTATCAGATGAAAGCATGTGGTGTTTGTCATTTTGGGTCTGGGCTACCTCCCTCAGTCTGATCTTTTCTAGTTCCATACCCAATGCAAAGTTGACAGCTGAATAGGATTTCATGGTACATGAATCACATTTTCACTGTTTGTTAGTTGGATATATTTAGGTTGTTTCCATTTCTAGATGTTGTGAATAGAAAAACAGTGAACATGGCTGAGCAGGTGTCTGTAGAGCAGCATGGTGACTTCTCTGGGCTTGTGTCAAGGAGTGGTGTGTCTGAGCCGTACGGTAGATTCATGGTTCGCTTCCAGAGTCACTACCAGTTGGCAGTTTCACCAGTACTGAGTGAGAGTTCCCCTTTCCCTCCACCATTGCTGGCTGTTCTGTTGATCTTTGCCACTTGGATTGGGGTAAGGTGAAATCTCAAACTTTTTTGATTGGTATTTTCTAAGGATGAACAGTTTTTTTTAGATATTTCTTAGCCAATTTTTTCCTCCTTTTGAGAACTCTTAAGTTAGGTCCCAGGCCTTCCCCCCCCCCCCTTTTTTTTAATCTGTAATTTTGATTTTTTGACTTTTGGGGTTTTTGTTTGTTTGTTTTTGTTTTTTGCTTTGTTTGCTTTTTCATATAGTCTGAGTATTAATCCTCTGTCAAATGTATGGCTGGCAAGAATTCTCTCCTGTTCCGTGGGCTTCCTCTCAGCCGGTTGATTGTTTCCCAAGATGTTCAGGGCTGTTTCAGATGCTTTTCTTTGTTTCATGAAGTCCAGCTTCTCACTTGTTAGGCCTTGGTTCTAGGGCAGATGGTCCTATTCACAAAGTCCTATACCTATATCATGTAGGGTAGTGCCTATATTTCCTTCCATTAATTTCAGTGTCTCCAGCTTCAGGCATTTGATCCACGTGGAGTTAGTTTTTGTGCAAGGTTTTGTAGATACAGATCTAATTTAATTCTGCATGTGGACATCCCCACACAACTTGTTGAAGATACTTTTTTTTTTCTACAGTGTATGTATTTGGAATCTTTGTGGAGTATTAAATGGCAGAAGTTACATATAGTTATATATATTCGTGTTTTAGTCTGCAATTTTGTATTATTACTCTGTTTATATGCCAAGGCCATATTGTTTTTATTACAGACAGCCTCTAAATTCTTCACAAATGTGAATCTCCATCTAAATGGATTTTTTAATAAGTTTTTCCACTGTACTGTTTTCTAACATGTAAGACCAGAAATACTCATGTTTTTCACTTATCTTAGACTACTGGGGATTCCTTGTGTTCTTGGAAATTAACTTCTACTCACAGCATTTCAGGTGGCAAGGTAGAACACAACTTCATACATTTCTTGGACTCTGTTGCTTTATAAAACCTTGACACTAGTTACCATCTTTCCTCCTCAAAAGGGGAAGGCTGAGCAGAGAGTTCTTTACCTGGGGTTGCTCTGAGGAAGAAGTTGATATGTAAACAGAAAGTGTAGCTTGTGTTAGTAGTAGGTATTATGGTATGTCCAAACCAAGCTCTGCTCCCTCCCTTGTGTTTTGCTCTTGCTCCCTCTGTTGTATCTTGTGTCCTCCCATTCATCCTGTGGCAAGTGACTTAGGTTACTAACACAGCAGCACTAGTACACATCTAAGGATCTCTTTACTGTCCCTTCATGGGCTGACACCATGTGATACTTTGCCACTTCAGTATTTTCTCCTTCTCGCCACAAAGCACACACACCTATCCTTGACCTCTCCTGAGTTTTAACAACTTCCTGACTAGGGTGCAGTACTGTGAGTAAACCCAAAAGTGCTTGCCTTCAAGTGGCTGAGCCTATAGATGCTACATAAAAATATGTATGTATGTATGTATGTATGTATGTATGTATGTATGTATGTATCTTGTATGTATGTATGCATGCATGCATGTATGTGCGTGCTTAAGCAGCAGCAGAGGAGGAGGAAGAGGAAGAAGGGGTGGTGTTAGTGGTGTTGATATGTGCACATACATGGTATGTTATTTAGATGGGTTTGGTTAGGGAAGGCATCCATAAGAGATGGCATTTATATGGAAACTGATTTAAAAAAAATCAGTATGGGAAAAGAAGGTGTTCTTGGGAGCGGGCCCAGGAGTTATGAAGGCTCTGAGGAAGAAAAGGGTTGGGATGTTTCAGAAACAGTATTTCTTCTGGGTGGTAGAGCAAGTTAAAAGACAGAACCTATAAAGGAAGATGTGCTCATATGTTCTGAGATGTTAAAACACAAAGTAAGTAACTATTTTGATGGTAGCAGTGCAATATTTAGAATATGTCCCCAAATAGTTTATACATTGTAAAGGCCATTGTTCTTCTTAATAGGAAAGCCTTTTGTCCATATGCTCCTGACCTCAGGAAACCCTTTTGGGATCAACAGCAGACTTTACATGGCATGCAGAGTATTTGTGTATACATTTGCACATTTCTCTTGACTAAGTGGTTGTGTATTAGTCGTTACTCAGAGATTAATTTACTGCATATTACCTACCCATTTTATATCAGGTATATATATAATAGAGGTAAATTCATCAACAAAATAGATGAAAAATATCTGTCTTTATGGAATTTGTGACTCCTAACCATAATCATCATGTGCATATTCTGTGTATATGGGTTGTATGAACCCTGACTGTGGTCCTCACATGCATATCCCATGTGTGTAGAATGTATGAACCCTGACTATGGTCCTTACATGCATATCCCATGTATATGGAATGTATGAACCCCGACTGTGGTCCTTACGTGCATATTCTCAAATGTATGGAATGCTGAGAGGTTCCTCTTCCTTTTCTCTCTACCCTTGCTTTTTCCTTGTCTTTGGTTCCAAGGGTGGATAAGAGAGCCCCATCCTTTGGCTCAAAGTGAATAGTGTACAGTAAAGCATCCAAACCAGTGTTATACTGGCTCTCTGTATTGTGAACATTTGGAGTAACTTTACTCTCTTTTCATTTCCAGAGAAGACATAGTTGTTCATCTCTGATACTCTGAGAATTATGTGACATCAAATATAATTGTTATGATTTGTAAAGTTTTATATTTATTTTCAGATTTACCTTTCTTCTCCCAGTCTTTCTTTTCAAGCTTAATAACCTTTTGAATTTTTTGTTTTCTTACTATCTCTCTACTCACCTTCTCCCACCCCTGTACTGTTCCCTCTTTTTTTTTTTTTTTTCTGTTCCCTCTTTTTTGGTTGTCTAACAGCATATCAGAAAGATGTAAAAGAATTAAATTTGTGGGAAATATTAGTATACAGTTTGCATTACTTCCCAGTTGCCAGTAGATCTTGCCTTCTTGGTGGCATGCAGCTTAACCGTCTTTGGTTACAGTAGCACCATGCCTGTTGACTCTTGTGGCAAGTTACTCTTTTCCCACAGTTTTCTTACATCACTAGACAGATTTCTGCTAGTGGACTAGTTAAGTTAAATCAAGTTAAGTCAGGTGTCTGGAAGATGACTCACTTGGTAAGCATTTTCTGTATGAATGTGAAGGCCTGAGTTCAGATCCCCACTTGCTCTTGAAAAGCCTGGCATAGTGGTACTTGCCTGTAATCCTCGTGCCAGCGAGCTGGAGACTGGAGGACCCCTGGGTCTCTGGCCACTTTATCTCCCCAATTTGTTGAGCTCCAGGTTCAGTAAGAAACTGTTTCAAAAAATGAGGTAGGATATGGTTAAAAGAAACACCCAACGTTACCTGCATCCACACAGAGGCCCGTATGTACACATACATGTCCCTGCACATGAACTCAAGTCTATGACAGAAAACAAAGTATTATTAAGAAATTACCCGAGCTGGGCATGCTAGTGCATGCCTGTAACCCCAGAGCTTGAGTGGTTGATGGAGAAGGATCACAAGTTTCTGCACAGGCAAGGTCACAGAGTTGAAACTTGGTCTTAAACAAAAAAGAACAAAAAGAAAGTATGCATTTTAAAAATAGGGATACAATTGTGTTTACTCTAAAAGTTACATCTGTTTAATTTATTGGTATATAGTTAGTACATAAACTCTAAAATGTTTAAGAATAAATTGCTAAAAACTTTAATAGAAATGGGTGAAATTATGAAGAATATGCTTTTAATGTATTTATAAATAATCAAATCTAAGCTTGTTTTCTGTGAAAGAAGAAAGAGGGCCGACAACTAAGCTCTGATTTCACAGAGCATGTCAAGCCTAATTTGACTAGTTTGTCCTGTCTGAGTTTCAGGTATGTTTGGAGCTTCGAACTGTGTAGTATAGAGGTAGCACCTTTGATGTGCTATTTTTGCTTTCTTTTTAAAGTAAAAGACATGTTTGAAGTTGTAGACCTGGTCTGTTCATGGGCATCACTCTGCTTGTTTACATAATAGTGAGATGTCCTGAGGCAAGAATGTTTTCAGCCTGGCATCTGATAAAAGCTGTAGTATAATGTCACAAAATCAACAAGTGCAAGGTAGGGACATAAACATAGTCAGGTCTGATGTCGAAATGTGAGCTCTCAGGACAGGGAACACGTTAGAACAGGAAAAGTGAACACGTTGGATGGAGTTCACTTAAACAAGGTGTGAATGTTGTAGGATTTGGAATGTGAAGGTTTGTTTTACAGTAACTAGGTCCATAAATTAAATCAGTGGGTAGGAAGAAGTATTGTTTGTCAGGTACCATCAAATGTCTCCAAGAAAGGGAGCCAGCCATTGGCTCATGGCTCTTCTCCCATCTTCTTCTTTTCCCTCATTCTTTTCAGCCAGTTAACTTTTCCTTGTAGTATTTTTTGTGTAGTATAGTTTCTATGTCATAAATGAAGAGATTATAAAGATAAGAAAATGCACCATAGAATGTAAACTACAGGAGATAGAGCTTGTCGGTAGCAGAACTGGAATCTCCAGGGTATGATGGTGCTAAGACAGAGGAGCAGCTATATTCACCCAAGATCCCAGTGCCCACTGTGGCTACTTACAACTCCAGTAACTCCAGCTCCAGGGGCTCTGGTCTCCAAGGACACCCATACTCACATGCATATAGCCACGTGAACACACAAATTGACACATACACATAATTTAAAAAATAAAATGTATAAAGTGGTTTTTTTTTAACAAATTCAAAAGCAATAATCATATATGACCCTTAAAATGAAAGGCATGAATACTGAAATATGATCTGGCCCTTTACTGAAAACATTTGCCAACCATAAAATATTAAATACATACTCGTGAGTCTGGGAGGTCCTCATTCCAGGTGGGATGGTGTAATTATAGTATACACTTTGCCATTCCCACGGAATGTAGCTATGAGAAAACCTGAACAGTGTGGGTGCGTGCGCAGTAGCAGTTTGGAGGAGCCCCGGGTGAAGAGGACCACCAGGCTGCTGTGTCTCCTGCCATTGGTATCAGTCCAGGTCTCCGCAGAGCCTGAGTTCAGGCACTGGACATGAGTGCAGCCCCAGGCTGTATGAGAAACTCCTGAAGATAAAAATGGGGACTACAGTGGAAGAGTCTGAGAACCTGAGGAAAGGTCATAGAATTTAGTCTGGAAAGTTGATCCCCCAGAAAAGACAAAGAAAAGGAGGGTTTCATGAGACGACAGAAGGTCAGAGTTGCCTGTCAGTGGAGCCCCAGAAGGAAAGGAGGAAGCATTGCATAGATGTGAACACGGGGTTGTGGAGAGGTAACTTCTGTGCCTAGGCTCACAGCAAAGGGCAGTTACTCTGGAAAACAGCTCGCTTCTGTGTTACAGAGCTAACCATACACTGGCTTGTAGGAAGTGGCCCAGCTGTTGTACCCAGGAGTTAACCCTGCAGAGATAAACCTTCTAAAGTGAAATTAAATCTCAAGTTCTCAGATATCTAAACATAGGTGTTTACATGTCAGTCAAGTATACCTTACCTGAAAAACTTTCTGTTTATTTTATTTTTTTAAAACAAGTTTGGAATATTTGGAGACTATACTAGGTGAGTTTCCGTAACTTGAAAATCTAGAATGTTCCAAAATGCAGTATTTAAAGCATCTTCATTTTGATGCTCCGAAGTTTCAGATTTTTTTAGCTGGGTATGCTTGTGTATGATCTGTAATCTTAGCACTCAGGAGACAGTACAGTAAGAGTCTTTGAGAGGTTAAGCCCAGCCTCGGCCTCATGATGAGTCCATGCCCCCTCAGGAGTGCCCATCTGTCTCAAAAGAAAAAAGATTTTGGGGCATTTAAGAATTTATTTTTATTTTGTTTTACTGTTTTTGAGACAGAGTCTTTTGTGTGTAGCCCAAAGTGACCTCAAAAGACCTTTTCATCTGGAATTGTGTATGAGGTCCTGTTTGTTTTTCCTGCCTCCACCGTCTGAGTGCTGGGCTGCAGGAATGGACTGCCAAGCCTGGCTGAGGAAGGAAGGGAGTCCTGTCACATTCCCAGCCTTGTGTGTGCTAGTCAAACCCTAGACCAACTGTGCAGCTCCACGCTTTACATTGCGTGGTTAGGGCGCTCAGCCTGTAACTGCAAAAAAAACCCACGCATGTACTGTTTAGATGGACTAAACCCATCTCTGGCACTGTCATTCAGTGTGACACTACTCAGCAATAAAAATTATATCTCTTGATAGACACAAATGTTCAGATAAATTTAAAAATACAGACAACAAAAGGAAGACAAATTGGATTTCATAAAGATTAAAACTTAGCACTATCATTTTAGTGCAAAGGGGACAGGATTGCAATCTCCGTGTACATGTTTGTCTTTAAAAAGTATAGAGGAGATTTTGCCACTAAATAATAAAAACTTTTAAAGTGAACCAAGCTTCAAATACATCTCCCTCCAGAGAAGACATATAAATGACCAGAAACAAAGAAGACATATTCAGCAGCAAGCCACCAGGAAAGCACTGGTTACAATCACAGTGGGACACCAGTTTACACTTTTTAGGATAGCTGTTGTCAATGTGTGTGTAAGTGCATGAAATAAGTGTTGGTGAAAATGTGGAGAAACAAGCTCTCATAGATTGCTAGTGAGACCATGAAATTCTCCAACCACCATCAAACGGTATGTCGGTTACTTGAGCGGCTAAGTAGAATATTCACTTGCAATCCTGTTTCTAGATATGTGGTCAGAAGCACAGAAAGGAAGTGTGTCTGCATGTGTGCAGGGGAGGATGGAAGCTGCTGTGTGGGTGCTTGGAACAGAACAAGGGTCCTCTGAAAGACAAAGGCTTTCGACTGCTCAGCCACCTCTGCAGCCCCTGGGTTCTGTCATGTTAAATACTGAGTGAAAGACAATTGTTTATCGGGGGAATATGAGTACACGAGAGAGTATTTGAAAAATAGTGTAGGTAAGAATATAAAGATAACTCACAGCTCCTGTAGTCACTGGTGATATCTCCATATTCTTCATGACTGCCTCTCTCCAAGCATCTACTAGTTTGGTTTCTATGTTCCTGTTACATACTAAGTTTGGTATCCTTAACACTATGTCTTAAACCCTTTCTTATCTCATAAAAATTCTTGCAAAGATAAATTTAATAGCTGTTTTATAGTCTCTTGTAATAGATATGTCACAATTTATTCAACCTTATACCATTTCTTAGGCACTAGATTGCTGCTAATGTCTCATTGCTATTAAATTGCCTCAATGAACATAAATTTTCATTTCTCATACATATAGAATATATTCTATGCCTGTGCATAAATGAGTAGTTTATTGAAAAGAAGTCTGCATTTATTGAAATTAAAGCATGAAGTATGTTTTTCCCATTCACTGCTGCCAGCTGTGCCCAGCACAACTTCCCCTGTCTGTCAGGCATAAGCCTGTTAGGCAGATACCATGACTCTTAACAACTGGTAGTGATTTGAAGAGCAGTTTGTCTGGTTTCTGGTACCAGTCTTATATCTAGAGACTCCCTTTGCCCAATTTAGAGGTGGCTTTTATGACTTTAATGACCTGAAGTAGAGAGGGTTACTTGGTTCTCAGCCTTCTCCCAGGATAGACAGGCTTGGCAGAGTGTGTGGAGGGGAAGGTGGTATGCTTCTGCTTATCTGGGAGTCACTGTAGATTGTCAGTGTTTTCTAGTCATCTCCTAAGGTTTGAACTCCACATTCTACCAGCAGCCTCATCTTGCAGGGATCTCTATCTCTACAGGTGAAGTGTCTGGAGCCTTACCATCTCTCCTAGCTTTTGATTCTACTTGAATTGATAGAGAAGACAGTAGGGTGGCCTCAGTATAGGACACTACATTTTCTATTCTTGTTTCCAGATTGGGCCCTGTTATCAATCTCAAGCTTGTTTTAAATGCACACAAAATCTACAACAGCTGTTTGAAACTATTGCTAGGAATTTTTCCTACCATTATTTTGAAATTGCAATGCAATTCTTCGCCAAACAAAACATATTTTGCCTCATCTGCATAGTAGACACATAATAATAAGCTAAAAGTCTATTGGATAAAATAGTAAGTACAACGGCACAAACAGAACCCTTTCTTGCTCTGTAAGAAAGAATGTAATGGTTGCTTTTGCTCTTTCACTTCTTAAATGTCTCTCAGTTCTGGTCTCAGTGCCATAGATCAGCAGACTTGACCCTGCCCCAGCTGTCCGCCTGTTTTTGTAAGAAAAGTTTTGTTGGGACACAGCTGCACTCATTTATGTATTGTTTTAACTTCTGTTCTATCCCAGCAGCCGCCTTGAGCAGTTGTAACAGAGCCCATTTGGCTTGCAAAGCCATGCATGCTTACTCTGTCACCATTTGCAAAGAAAGTGTGCCAAGTCCTGTTCTTATGCACTTACTCCAGAATTCTCTCTAACGCAGTTAAGATATGTGGTTCATCTGCTTAGCAACATTAAGTTGGTAACATAAATCCTGAAGTCTTTGGTTTTAATTCTCATTGCAACCAACTCAAACCACTGTATTAATATCAAATTCTCTATTTCCTATCCTTTTCATGGTAAATACGAAGGCTGGTTTTAAAATTTTGGCTCCTTGATTTATTTTGTTGAGCCCAAATAGTGGTTTGGTTTTACTGAAATTAGTGTTTTAAAACTGGAAGCTATCACATGGAAGCCCAGTTTGCCACTTGTTGACAAAGGAGGCCTTGGAATGGCACTGGTCCTGCAGCCAGTGTACTAAGAGCTAGTTAACACTTCAGAGTGGCAGTCCCTACCTCTGCATGAACATCACCACATGCACCCCTCCTGTCTAGATCTTGTCATCTGATCACCACCTGTTGGTTCCTCCGCCTAAAGTGTCCCTCCCTCTGTCATCGGAAACTCTTCATCCTTAAGAAGTGTGTCAGTCACATCTTCCTCTCTGCC
This sequence comes from Mus pahari, assembly GCF_900095145.1. NCBI lineage: Eukaryota > Metazoa > Chordata > Mammalia > Rodentia > Muridae > Mus > Mus pahari. The sequence goes on from NC_034602.1 coordinate 84,799,650, forward strand.
CTCCTGGCACTTACTCATCTAATTAGAGAGGCACACAAGTCCCTGTACAGTCCCTTTCCTCCTCTTGTCTTACAGCAGACTCATCTGCTTCTCAGAGCACTCGCACATTTTAGCTGTCGGGATCACAAGCCATTGAGTGGTGGAGTGGAGGCCATTTTCCTCTGTACTCACCCGCCATACAGGCTTAGGCATGTGGCTTCCACGGCTACTTCTCACATGCCTGTGCTTTTGGTGTTTGCTTTTGCTTTATTTTTGAAGCAGGGCCCCACTATGTAGTCTAGGATGGCCTAGAATTTGCTGAGTAGAACAAGCTGACCTCAAATTAATGATCCTGTTGCCTCAGCCTCCCCAGTGCAGAATTACAGTGCCTCCAGTCCTGACTTGCACGTGCTCTTGAATAAAATGGCTTTGTTTTCTGCTTCTTGGCTTTTAATATTAAGTGAGGGATAATACTATCTTCATAATAATACTCTCTTCATAGAGTTCTTAGAGAAGTGAATGAATCCATGTAGATGCTTAAACGCTTAACCCAAAGTAAGATTCCATTAAATGGGGTTATGTAAGCAATTTTTGTTCTTACAACTTTATTTAATGTTCTGTAGACACATGCCATTAACCTTTTGCTCAGTTTACACTGTTATGGGTCATGGGAAGAAATGCTCTCTGTTAAACCACACTTGATTCAATTCTAGAATATTGCATTTGGGGGGGGGGGGTTGGAGGTCAGATGGTTAAAAAGTGCTTACCCAAGGCGGCAGTCCTCTGCAGATCCTAGTTGCAGGTCACCAGTCACCGAAGATTGTAGAATGTTGTCAGAACTATATTAGAAATTAGTTACAAAGCTGGCCACTCTAAAAATATTTATTTCTACTTTATATGCAGGTGGGGGTTTTGTTTTGGTTTTGTTTTTCTTGTGTGTACATCTCTGTATAACATGAATGCAGTGATTATAGAGGCCAGAAGGTCATCAGATTCCCTGGAACTGGAGTTATAGATGGATAGAAGCTTCCATATGGACGCTGAGACCTGGAGCCGGGTCCTCTGGGAGAGTAGCTGGTGCTTTAACTGCTGAGCGACTTTTAAGTCAAGATGTAATCAAATTTAAGATTTCCTTTCTTTAAGGTCCAATAAAAATCTATAAATGTTATTACATTTATTTATGCATTATGTGTATGAGTGCATACACAAACATGGCACAGCACACTCATGGAGGTCAAAGAACAGTCTAGAAGTCGGTTCTCTCCTTCCACCATGTGGGTCCTGAGGACTGAACTCAGGTCATCAGATTTGGGAGTTAAGTGTCTACCTGCCGAGCTCTCTCACTGACCCTAATTTATAATATACATGGGGAGGGAGGGAGGAGAACTTACATGGATATAACATACTATGAAATAATCTGACAATAAATAGCTGTAATTCTTTCAAATGGGAAATTAACTTAATTTAAAAATTAATACCATTTTAACTTTTGCTGTAGAATGTAGAGTTTTCATATTCCCCACTTAAATGGTTATATTATAAAATGATAACTCTAGACAACAGTACAAAATGAACAGTACAGTTCATCAGAAATGCATCGGAACACATTAGGGAGCTTTACAGATGGGTGTGTTATTGTTTCCATCTTTACAGGATTTCATACATTTATACTATAGCTACTCATCAGTCTTTAATCATTAAAAACATAAGTTGACCTCTAAGGTGTTTAATAGAGATAAAACTACTTTAAACTTAATGATGCACATGAATCATTTTATTAGGTATGATACTCTACACTGACTTAAAAGTGTTTTGTGTAAAGCTGTAATTTTGGAAAACTACTTACTGTTTTTGTTCTAATAAAGACACATACTTTAAGAACATTTATGCATACATTTATAAACATGTCTTGCAGCAGGGAAACAGTTATTTTTTTGTCTGATAATTTTTAGCCCTGAGACTTTGCTTTATATACTCAAATTTTAAAAAGACTGAAAACTGAATCAGCAAAATGGGTATCAAAGTTTCTATTTTCTAGTCATCCACCTCAAAAACTAGCAGTAGATAAGCCCTCTCTGAGAGTGGTTCCTATAGAACAATGTATATGTCTTAGCTTTGAATAACAGTCTGTCTTTGGTTTGCTCATATTACATGTAAAATACAAAAACAAGCTGTTTCAGAAAGAGTGTGCATTATTTACAGTTAATTTATATGTGTTTTGTTTTTTTTTTTAATTTTTATTCTCCGAAAAGGTAGAAATAATTTTTGCCACTGTAATACATAGTCCCACAAAATATCCAGGCAGACTTAGTACAAGTGGCTCTCACACTGGCTCAGGAGTGCTGTTTCTTCAGGAGTCTTTCTTCTCCCTTCACCGTTCTTAAATCACAAATTCCTGAGCCATGAGAGCAGAGGTTTTGTTTTGTGTACTGATAAGCATTTTTCTTTCTTTCTTTCTTTCTTTCTTTCTTTCTTTCTTTCTTTCTTTCTTTCTTTCTTTCTTTCTTCTTTCTTTCTTTCTTTCTTTCTTTCTTTCTTTCTTTCTTCCAATTTTTTGTTAGGTATTTACTTCAGTTACATTTCAAGTGCTATCCTGAAAGTCCCCTATACCCCCCCCGCCCCTGCTCCCCTCCCCACTCACTCCCACTTCTTGGCCCTGGTGTTCCCCTGTACTGGGGCATATAAAATTTGCAAGACCAAGGGGGTAGGCATTTTTCTCGAGCAAGCTTTTATTATCTGAAAAGTTGAAGATATGTTCTTGAGTATACTTTGCTGATATCAAATATAGCATATACCTCTCAAGCCTGGTGTCACATGTCTAACTCTGGCACCGAGAAGACAGTGACAGGAGGACTTCCTGGAGCCCACTGGCCGGCCAGCCTAGCCAAACTGGTTCACCAGGAGGTCTTGTCTCAGAAAGAAAGGTGGTGTGCACTAAAGGGAGACATCCAACACCCACCACTGGCTTCTACCCACACATGTGCACAGATGTACTAACCCCACCCCACACGTGCACATAAGTTAAAAACAATGTTCCTGGTTTGGGGACGAATGCATGGTATGTTGGAATGTGCTTTCAGGAAATTACTTGGAAACTGCATGTTCTCAAATAGAAAAACTTTAAAACAGTTCACTCTGATATATTCTATAAAGTAACTCTTGACATATAAGTATATAAATATGTATAAATTCTTCTAGAAGAATTATAGCATTCTTGTTTGCATTTGTAGTAGTTTTTAATAGGTCATTGCATTAGGTAAATAAATAAAATATCCCATCTAGAATACATACTGATACAGTTACCTAATTGTGATATCTGTGTATTTGTTTCTTTCAGTTGGATATGCCAAGTGACCAGATAGCTGCCAATCTTCAAGCAGTTATAAATGAGGTCTGTAAGCACAGACCACTGAATCTGGGTGAGTAGCTGGGTGAGGGCAGATATCCTTAAACGCCAATGATACTTCAAAACTGTGGACTACTGAGACAAAGAGTTAATGTACAAGTTCTCTGACTGCAGTTCTTCCAGGAATTATTCTTAATTACCTTATTCCTGAGTCATAAGGTTTTAGAGAGGGACTTCTTTATTGGTAACAAAGAATATACCTCCAAACCTTTGTACATTTGCATATTTCTACTGTTAAGTGTATTAAGGTTTAAAAGAAAACTAACTGCTTTAAAGTGACAATAGTGCTAAATAGGAAAGAAAACCGTTTATTAAATGATAGTTTGAAGCCAGTTGGCCTTATTGATCTTTATTTTATAACAGAAAGGAGGTATTTTTGTTATGGGAGGAGCGTTATCACTTGTAAAGGGCTGATTCTCTTGCCATGGGGAGAAGAATGTGGGTACTGTAGTAGCCAGAACACAGGCTACTGCCATGCCTTTAGCATGCCTGTGTTCCTCACGTAAACCACAGTTGTGGCCCGACACGAGCTGGCCAGGCTCCACCGACTAACCATATAGTGCAGTGCTGGGAGTTTACAGGATTTAGTTAATCACTGAGTTAATTAAAACACGTTTGAACTTCTTTTGCCATTGTCTTAGTTAGGGTTTCATTGCTGTGAAGAGACCATGGCCAAGGCAGCTGTTATAAAGGCAAACTTTTTTCTTATGTATTATATGAATTTTTCTATTTTCTTTTATAATTTTTTCCTTTTTATTCATTCCTTTTCTCTTTCTTCTTCTTATTTTTTTACTTATTCACTTTACATCCCACTTACTGCCCCCTCACAGTCACACTCTTTGATAATCCTTACTCTCATCCCCCCTCCTCTGAGTGGGTGGGGGACCCTTGGGTATTCCCCCTGACCCACCCAAATCTCTGTGAAGCTATGTGCATCCTCTCCCACTAAGGCCAGACCAATAGCTCAGGCTCTAAGATCAACAGTTGATAAATGGGACCCCATGAAACTGGAAAGCTTCTGTAAGGCAAAGGACACTGTCAGTAGGACAAAATGGCAGCCTACAGATTGGAAAAGGATTTTTACCAACCCTACATCTGATAGAGGACTAATATCTAAAATGTATAAAGAACTCAAGAAGTTAAATACCAACAACCCAAATAACCCAATTTAAAAAAGGGTTACAGAGCTAAAGGCAAACATTTAATTGGGGCTAACTTACATTTTCAGAAGTTCAGTCCATTATCATCATGGTGGGAAACATGGCAGCATCCAGACAGACATAGTACTGGAAGAGCTGAGAGTTCTACATCTTGATCTGAAGGTAGCCATGACGATGCTTTCTTCCACACAGGGTGGAGTTTGAGCATAGGACCTTAAAGCCCACCCTCACATTGATGAACTGTTTCTAACAAGGCCACACCTCCATATAGTGCCACTTCCCATGGCCAAGCGTATTCACTGCAGCCATTCTGGGGAGTTAAGCTCACTGGTGATTGAACATTCCATTTTAATTCTCTTAATCCAAAATAACACCACAGACATTGAGTATATACAGATTCTTTTATTCTACAGGGAATAAAAAAGAATTTTGCCCTTCTGAGATAGCTAGAGGAGAGTAATGGAAAATAAATTCTCTAAAAATTATTTTTCTCTTTCTGCCATTTTAGATAAAGCCCCTTAATTGTTACTAGGAAGAGTCTTTTAATGTGTGGAGAATTTTATCAACTGTCTGGGAACTCAGCAATACTGTCTGTGCTGACTGCTTTAGAGAGATATTTAGAATATTTCCATCTGATATATATTACCACCTACTACCTTCAATATTGACTTTGTAGTAAATAAATTCTAGGTGATGATCTTGTGGAGGAAAGGAGAGACTCACTAGTGAGTGTGCATTTCCAGTGAGTGTGTGTGTCTAGGACAGTGAGCTGTCCGGGACAGCAGGGCTGGAGTCCTGCTAGCTTTCCTATGCCTGTGTACCTGACCAGCGGGGCTCTGAGTGAGAAAGTCACGGTTGCCTCTGATCTTTGTTCTAGGTCCATTTGTGGTCCGAGCCTTCCTTCGTAGTTCAACCAGTGAAGGTTTACTACTGAAGACTGACTCGTTGTTACCCAAAGAAGCTAAAACTACAGAAGCTGAAACGGAAGAAACTGAAACGGCAGAAGCTGCCTAGAAGTGTTATATTGTGAAATCATTGGGGGGATATGTGTGTCAAGAAACAAGAGAGGCATCTATAAAACTATATAATTTCTAGTTTGGCTCCTCATGTTTTCTTAATCAGTGCATTCAGAAGTTAATTTTAACATAATTTTTTTTTACAGTTCCAAAAATAAGGAAAAATGTCAGTTTCTAAAAATCCCGTTACATTTCCTTTTTTAAAATCTTTTATTATTGTTTATCTTTTTCTGGATTTGGATCCTGTCACATTTTCTTTTTTCCCCCTCTCATCCCCTCTTTGTTTTATTATTATTATTATTATTATTATTATTATTATTATTATTTCCTTTATTTATTTATTCACTTTACATCCCGATCACAGCCCCTCCTCCTCCTCTTTTCCATGTCCCACCCTCACACTCCTCCATTGCCCCCTCCCCTTTCCTTCTGAGAAAGGGAGGCCTCCCCATGGGTACCAGCCCGCCCTGGCAAGTCAAGTCGAAGCGACTGGGTACATCTTCTCCCACGGAGGCCAGATAAGGCATCCCAGTTATGGGAAGGGGATCCAAAGGGAGGCATAAGAGTCAGCCCCTGCTCCACTGTTAGGTTACCCACATGGAGACCATGTTACACATCTGCACAATTGTGTAGGCTGTGTAGGTCCAGCCCATGCATGTTCTGTAGTTGGTGAATCAGCCTCTGCATCTGGAGATGCAGGTTAGTTGATCCTCTAGGTCTTGTGGTGTCCTTGTGGTGCCCTCCAGCTCCCTCAGTCCTTCCTTAGCATCAGTGTTCTGTATTTTGGTAGAATCCAAGTCTAGAAGCAATTTATAGTTTTGTGACATTCCTTCAGGAGACATGGCCATCTGAAGTAACAGCAGCATCCTTGTTCCCCCAGGCTGTATCACCAGCAGGGCTGTTTGCTTCTGTGTGTGTGGTACTCGGCCATTGCTGATGTGAAAGCTAAAAGAAAGATGAAGAAGCGTTGTGGAAATAGTGTATGGTGGAGATGTCATTTACTACAGTTGCCAGATTCTGAAACCAGATTCATCAATGTTGAAAATAGCAATTTGCAAAGAGGACAGGATTTTGGTTGTTTTCTCCCTTTTTTTTTTTATTATTTAAACAATTTTTTATTAAATATTTTCTTCATTTACAATTCAAATGCTATCCCAAAAGTCCCCTATACCCTGCCCCCCCCCTGCCGCCCTGCTCCCCTACCCACCCACTCCCACTTCTTAGTTCTGGTGTTCCCCTGTATTGGGGCATATAATCTTTGCAAGACCAAGGACCTCTCCTCCCAATGATGGCCGACTAGGCCATCTTCTGCTACATATGCAGCTAGAGACATGAGCTCTGAGGTTACTGGTTCATATTGTTGTTCCTCCTATAGGGTTGCAGACCCCTTCAGCCACTTGGGTGCTTTCTCTAGCTCCTCCATTGGGGGCCCTGTGTTCCATCCAATAGCTGACTGTGAGCATCCACTTCTGTGTTTGCCAGGCACTGGCTTAGCCTCACAAGAGACAGCTATATCAGGGTCTTGCTGGCATATGCAATGGTGTCTGTGCGTTTGGTGGTTGATTATGGTATGGATCCCAGGATGGGGCAGTTTCTGCATGGTCCTTCCTTCCTTCCTTCTGTCTCAGTTCCAAACTTTGTCTCTGCAACTCCTTACATGGGTATTTTGTTCCCCATTCTAAGGAGGGACAAAGTATCCACACTTTGGTCTTCCTTCTTGAATTTCATATGTCTTGCAAATTGTATCTTGGGTATTCTAAGTTTCTGGGCTAATAATCCACTTATCAGTGAGTGCCTATCATGTGGGGCAGAGGTCAACACAGGATGTCTTCATCAGTAGCTTTCTACCTTATTTTTTAAGACAGGCTCTCAACTTGGAGTTTATAGACTCATCAAACTGGCTGGCCAGCAAGCCCCGGGACCCTTCTGGGTATGTGCTGGGGATGAAGACTCTGTTCTGCTTCTGCAACAGGTGCTTTACCATTGAACCATTCCCAGTCCACTTTTACATTTTAATTGTGCTTAGGATTGGATGCAAGGCCATGTGCAGGCTAGGCAAGAGCTCTATATGAGCCCAAAACTATTGTTTTATTTGCCAATTTTTCTCCTGACTAATGGAGTGTTAACTGTAGAATGAAAATATTTGGAACACTAATAAACAGCAAAAGGAATTACACACAATCCTGATACTCAGATTAGAAAAAATTGTTTAGTGGATATTCCTTTGCATTTTCATTTGAAAGAGACAGGGCAAATAAAAAGAACATACATGCATACATGCTGGTGGGTTTTGTTTTTAAGATTTACTTTATGTGTATTAGTATCCGGCCTACATGTATGTAAGTATACCCTGTACCTGTGGTGATCAGAGGCAGGCTCCTGATTCCCTAGAGCTGGAGTTACAGATGGTTAAGGGCCACCATTTGGGTGCTAGGAACTGAACCCAGGTCTTTTACCAAGTGCTCCTAACGGCTAAGCCACCTCTAGCCCTGCATGTGTGCTGTTTGAACGTTCTCATTTCTTTTATTCAATCCTCATGGAAAATGAGTAACGCTTCATCGCTTTATTGCAGCATTCCCTCAATTACTAGGCATTTAAATTGTTTCAAGATCGCCCTCCAATTGACTTAAGTAAGGGTTTAAAGTTTTACAGTAAATGCTGATGAATCCCAAACGTTGGTTTACATACGAATTACTTAGAAGGTTTGCGTAGAACAAATCGCTGGTCTTCACCTAGTAATAGGAGATTGATCTTGGAATTCTGCAGTTCTTACCAGGTAGTGGGACATTGGGGACACTAGTAGATACCAGTGCTGTCAACCCTGATTCTAATAAAAAGAAATCTGATTTTCAGACCAGCATCAGTTTATTCTAAAATTCCACAAGTGATCTAAAGTATCAGATTGAAAGTCACTGTTGTACTTCATTACCCAATTTATAAAAGACTGCAAAATTCTAAATATTACAAATTACAAATATTGTAATTTTATTAGTGTGTAATTACAAATATTAAATATTTTTAACTTAAAAATTTAAATATTTTAAAATTATTCTATTAGTTGTGTATGAGTATTTTGTATTTATGCCATGTATGGGCCTGTTAGAAGAGGGTGTTGAAGCCCCTGGAATTGGAGTTACAAATAGTTATGAGCCATCATCATGTGGGTGCTGGGAATTGAACCTGGGTCCTCTGTAAGAACAAAAGTGCTCCTAATTCCAGAACCATTCTCCCTAGCTCCAAGATTTTTAAAGATTTAGATAACAGAAACCAACATTCCCTGATCTTAGATCTGGCACAAGTTTCTAACTTTCTGGTTTATCCCTGTCTATAAATAATTAAACCTGTGCGATCCCTGCGGAAAGCAAGCTGTCCAGTAAGACAAACAAGAACAGGACAAGATGACTACTTCCTGAAAAGCCTTAGCTTTCTTACACCATGCTCTCAGCAAGTGGCATGTAGTGGGAGGTGATGTAATAGAACACTATTTAGCATACTAATGTAATACAGGAAAGACAAATTCCATAACTTGTTAAAACTAGAGACTTTGTAACTGTCCCAAAGTCACTGTCCAGCAGGTGGCGGCAACCGCCTTTCATATCACTTTTAAGTGGTTGTAGATTGGTGATCTGATTTCTCACCCGACTATAGATGGAATAGCAAAAATAATCCTGTGCAGACCAGGTGGAGATTTATTTTAGAGAAAATGGTTTGTTTATTCTGTTTGGGTCATGTTATAGAGGTTTCTTTGGCTGTCTAGGGGATATTTAGAAGTTTTTGTTGATGTGTGTATTTGTGTGTCTGGACATGTATGTTCTACATGTGTAGGTGCACTGCATGAACAGGGACCCAGGAGCCAGAAGACGACATCAGATCCTTTGTCCTTAGTTACAGATGGCTGTGAGCTGTTCAACATGGGTGATTGGGTCTGAGCTTGGGTCCTCTGGAAGAACAAGAAGCTCTCTTAGCCACAGAGCTGTCTGTCTGTCCAACTTCTATTTTGAAGTTTGAAGGTTTGTTATTATAGACAGTTTCAAGCATGGGGAAAATAAAGTAGGAAAACCATGAATGCACATGGCACATGAGCCAGATTTAGCTCAGCATTCTCCAGATGCTGTGATTGCTACCTTCTACCTACTCACCTCTCATGACAAATCACGTTTATCACGTGACCTAAGAATTTAAAAGGTAGTCCAGAGAATAATTACAGCAAGGTTTTAGGCTTATATTTTAAAACCCATTATATTTATGTTCTAATTTAATCATCAAGAGTCCTTAGTATTTCTTTAGTAATTATAGGTTTTTTTTTTTCATGTAATGATGGACAGAATAGTTTGTGCTTAGAGAACTCTGGGTATAGAAACATAATTGGTCACAAAAAGAAATGTCTAAGTATTCATGCTTAAATAAGAAGTTGGTATTTCCACTTAATTTTTCTTAGATAGAAAGCTGAAATTTATTCACTTAAGGAATAGAAAATATGTTTGAACATCTTTATCTGAACATGCAAAGGAAGAGAAAAGAATTGTTTGGGGGCTAGCAAGATGCTCAGTGGATAGAGGCACATGCTGCACATGTCTGGTAACCGTTGTTCAATCTTCAGAACCCACATAAACATGGAAGGAGAGAATCAACTCCACTGAGTTGGCCTTTGAACAGGGCAGACAGTAGTAGCACATGCACACACACAGAGGTTGACAAATGAAAACTATATCTTAACAAATAGAAGCACTTCAAATTGGAACATAGGGAATGTTTGAAGAAAGATTTTAGTGTCCTGTGATAAATCCGAAGGCAATTTAAATTGGTTATACTTTATTTTTTCCTTCTCCCTTGCTGGGCACACAAAGGTCCTTATGTCCACAGATCACTGGGGAAACCAGGAATGTTAATCACTCAAGGGTGGTTCCTCACAGGATGAAATATCTGTTTTCTGCCCAGAGGCCAGAATGGATATTGTTATCACTGGTGAAACTTTGCTATCTGTGGGGGCCAGACCTCACCCAAATTCCCCAGAACATTTATCCCAGACTCTCCCTTCCTAGCCCATTGTCTTTAGCTCCCAGTTAGTAGAATCCATCTTTAGGGGAGATGCCATGTATATTTTATAGCGTGCTGACCTCTATGCTTAGTCAGAAACCACACCAGACCCTAAGCCCTTATGATAGAGAACCCATCCTCACGATTACATAGCATTAGAAAGGAGTTTCTCTGTAGTCACACCTTTAGCTTAATTTGCACCTGGAATTGGGATGATTGTTGCCTGGAAACCTTTTTCCAAATTCTAGTGTGGCTAAATATTCCTGTAATAAACCACCTGGCCTCAGACTAGAAGTTCAGGTTGGCAAGGTCATCCGAACTGAGTTTTCATTCTCACCCTCTTGGCAGTTCATTTCTCTGCCTGCTGTGACACCTGTAGGGAACACCCCCCCCTCACTCCCTGTGTGGACATCTGATCACATTCACACACAACTTATAATGTTGGTTACAGTACTATGTATGATCATGTTGGGTATAGACACGAGGAAAGGAGACACCTTGGCTCTGAAGGTTCCCCATGTATCCAAGGCTTCAGTCACTTTAAACTGATAAACAAGAAGTTTATGTGTTAAGTGAAAAGTTTGATGATTGTGCCAAATTGGAATCTTTGGAGATATAAAAAATGATACATGACTTGTATTTTATGTAAGGAAGGGGCCAGGAAAACAACACAATGGTGGGATACTTGCCTAGCAGGATTGGGGTTCTGTTTCCATCTCTGCCACAACAAAATAAGTAAAGAAAGAAATAGGTGCATCTTCTGCAGGAAGAAAGACAAGTTATTTCAACGAGAAAGTTTTCAGTGTGTGTCAGTGGGAGAAGAGAGAGAACTTCTACTGTGAGGCTTTGGAAGCAGAGCGTGGCCAAACTCATTTGGAGTCTAGGGAACAGAGCTGTATTGTGGTGGCTCTCTGCTGCAGTCAGCAGAAACTAGGGGACTTCACCAAAGAAAGGGTGTGTCACGAGGATGGAGTTTTTTGTTTTTTGTTTTTTTTTTTAAAGATTTATTTATTTATTATATGTAAGTACACTGTAGCTGTCTTCAGACACTCCAGGAGAGGGCATCAGATCTTGTTATGGATGGTTATGAGTCACCATGTGGTTGCTGGGATTTGAACTCCAGACCTTCGGAAGAGCAGTCAGGTGCTCTTACCCACTGAGTCATCTCACCAGTCCCCAGAGGATGGAGTTTTTTTTTAAGTCATAGCCAGAAAAGAAACAGACAGCTACTAGGAATGTCCAAAATGCAGAACAACCCCCAAAAGATCTGAGTTGCAGAAATGAGTGGAGTGTCACCTCAGGCGAGGTGAATCGTCTCACTCCATCAGATCTAAGAGGAGAGTGTCCATTTGGCCCAGTTTATTATGCATGCTGACTTACTGGCTAGAAGAGGGCAGAATTGTTATTCTCACCTGAAACACACATTGTGCAGAAAAAGAAATTCCTCAAAAGGAATATTACAGTCACTCCCAACAGAAGATCAGTAAAAGAGAGCAAAGCTCAGACCCATCTTTTCTTTGAATTAAATGTCTCCCGTAAATAAATGAAATTAATACCTATATTCAACATAAAATACTAGCAGTGTTCCCTCATGTATGTGTTACTAGTCCTTTGAGAACCGTTTATGGTTTTTCCAATACATCACTTTGCTGAGTGTGATTGTTACGACTCTTTGAGAGTATGTGTAGCTGCTTCTCTACGGCAGATTACTAGCAAGAGCTAGTAATGATAGAATACCCAAGATACGTTATGCAAAACAGAAGAAAACCAAGAAGGATGACCATCGTGTGGATACTTCATTCCTCCTTAGAATA
>NC_034602.1:84812641-84844619 GCF_900095145.1 Mus pahari
GAGTTCATTCTCTTCCAGTTTCCAAGGGAGAATGTAACAGGAAGATTTACACCTGATTCTGGTGTTTCCAGATATTTGATATTGGGCTTCCAAACCTCCAGAAAAGAGAAAAAAATAGCTTTCTGCTCTCTCAAATGGCCCAGCTGTGGCTATTGTATCCCAGCAGCACCAAGTCAGTATGTAACTCTATTTATGGACTTTGAACAAATCGAAGGTGAGAGCTGTCTTCTATCTCATCTATACTAGGTTCTTAGCATATGCTTCTTGAATAAACAAATTCATAGTCCTGCTTTCCTACTAGAAAAAAAAAAGAGCAAGTAATGAGCTCGTGGTGGTGTGAACATACATATTGTAAACCAACTACATGCAGTTGTACATTCTTAATGTTATGCGGGAATGAACTGTCTTATTGATATATTATACATTTGTAAGTATGATCAAATAATAAGTAGATAGCTTGATGAATTTCCCCAAATGTACACACGCCTACCATACAGATCCAAAAAGAGGGTCATGTCAGTGCCCAGGAGTTGCTTTGTTGATCCTGTAGAACCTATTCCCCAAATTAATTCCACTGTGATTTCTGTTTTTCCTGTCTCTGAACATTGCTAAAAATATCACTGGAGATTGACTGGATTCACTCATTGAATATTTATGTTTATGGAATCCATCCATAAACATAAATATTTGTTCTTATAAACAGAGTTTGCAGTTTGTTCTTGTAAGAGTCTCATATGAATGTGTCACAAATATCCATGCTTTTGCTACATAACCTAGCCATTCCACTCATTAACATTCTTCTCCAGCCCTTTTGGTGACTATCTATGCATTACTGTTTGATATAGACCCAAGAAGACCTGTTGAGTCATAGACAGTCAGTTAGCAACTGCCTCATATTCCCACCACAGCTAGAGCTGCTCCGCTACCATGCCTTCTCTGCCCTCCTGGATTGTACCTGTGGTGCAAAATATAGGCTTCCTCCAGCTGCTTTTTACCAGGTGTCCCATCACCCCACAGCACACTAACTGACACACCTTCCCACTGATTTCTATGAGGTCATGGTTCTTTCAATGCTATTTTGTAAGTGACACATTCTCACAAATTCATATAGCACAGCAGGACAATTTATCACATGATAGTATGCAGGGCCATCTTTCTCCCAGTTCCTAGCAGTCACACTGTTGATTAGAAGTAGGTTGGAAGATTAAAACAGTTCTTCATCCTGGACTTCAAAGTACAGGGTGATCTGCTGAGTCTTAGAATATTCTCGAGAACTGTTATTGTTGGTTGTCTCCAAGTTAGACTGAGCAGGAGGTGACTCATTCTTAGGATGCTGCAATTTCAATCCATTGCTTAGTCACACCAAGGAGCTGGCTGACTTTCAGTTTTGTTGTAATCTGTTTTTAACTTTTGCATATTTTTCATTTACGGTCACCTTTTACATTTTAGATTCGGCAAAATGCTCAGAAGTTGGCTTAAGTTTCACCAGTCAAAATAACTTAGAGGAAGTGACGTGATAGAGGAGGAGAGATGGTACAGGTTCTAGGTGAAGCCTGATGCTGGTGGGTTCAGGGCTGGGCAGGGTGGAGCTTTAGAGAGCTCTGATGTGCTGAAGTAGCTTGTCAGTAGAAATTCAAACTGACACAATTTATGGGTAATTAAAAATGGTGTTTGTCAAAGTGAAAACAAGAATAAGTTTTATTTAAAAAGTAGATCCATACTAAAATAAGCTGACGATTAGTTCCTCAAAGGTAGTAAAAACCTGAGAGGGACAAAGGGAGGGAAGGAAAGAGAGAGGGTTTGAGTCATAGTTTCATCCTCCCTAGGGGTGTACCCTGAATCTACCTGCTGCTGTAGACTTTAGTTCTTATAGGGGAAGGTCATGCGAAATCCCCCTTTTATTGGGGTGTAGTGCTTCTTTTGTTATTGTATGTTATCCTGATTCTTTTTTTTTTTTTTTTTTTTTTTTTTCTTATCAGTGAGTCTCTGTGTAGCCCTGGCTGTCCTGGAACTCACTTTGTAGACCAGTCTGGTCTCGAACTCAGAAATCTGCCTACCTCTGCCTCCCGAGTGCTGGGATTAAAGGCGTGGGCCACCATGCCCGGCTATGTTATCCTGATTTTACTTTTGAGAAAAGGTCTCAGCACAAAGCCCAGGCTGGCTCTAAACTCCTGATCCTTGTGACCCTGGCTGATCAAGGGCTAGGATGACAGGGATGTGCTATCACAACAGCTAGGGTCACCTGTCTAAACTGACAGTATCGTGAAGATATAGGGTAATGTAAAGTGAAAGAATTTTATAAAGTTCATAAATACTAGGTAATTTACAATCTTAGTGTGTAAAAATCTCAAACTGGAGTAAAAGCAAAATCATAATGACTACTTCTGCCTATAATGCAGTAACTTACACAGGACTTGGCCTCTACTTGTTGAGTGATTAGGGTTGACAAAATATATCTCACAACTCTTTTCCAACTTTGAAAAACATGCATTGTGCTATCTTTATGAATGGAAACCAGCAAAGCAAGTCACAAAACGCCCAGGATTCTCTCCATGACCTCTTTGATTTTGATCTTCTCCATCTACCTTTTCGGTTAATTTAAGGGTTTATCAATCTTAATGATTCACTCAAAGAACTAACTCTTTGTTTCATTGATTTTTTTTTAAATTGTTTTCTTGCTATTGTTTGTTTGTTTGTGTTTTATTGATTTCAGCCCTGATTTGGTTTAGGTTGGTTTGGTTTGGTTTTGGGGTCTTTTGCTTGTTTTGTTTGTTTCTTTCTTGCTATCTACTCTTTGGGGCATTATTTCTTCTTTTTGTTCTGTTGTTTTCAGGTGTGCTGTTAAATTATGACCTCTCTTCAGTCTTTTTGTTTGTTTGTTTGTTTTTTATGTAGACAGTACCATGAACTTGCTTCTTAAAACTACCTTCATTTTATCTCATAACTTTGGGTCTATGGTGTTTTCATTTCCATTCAATTCTAGAAAGTTTTTGATTTTTTTTCTTCACCCATTTTTCATTTAGTTGTCAGTTTCCATTAGTTTGTAAACTTTCTGGGTTTTTGTTGTTGATATCCAGCTTTAATTCCTGGTGGTCAAATAGAACATAAGGTGTTATTTCAATTTTCTTGTACCTGTTAAAACTTGCTTTGTGCATAAGTATGTGACCAATTTTGGAGAAAGTTCCAAAAGCTGCTGAGATGAAAGTATATTCTTTTATGTTGGGGTAGAATGTTCTGTAAATGTCAGTTAGGCCCATTTGGTTTATGACATCAGTTAGCTCCAGCATTTCTCTGAATAGTTTTTGTATGGATAACCTGTCTATTGGTGTGGGTAGTGTTAAAGTCATCCACTATCACCGTATCAATATGTAATTGTAGCTGTAGGAGTAGTGGGGCTTTTTGATCTTGGGTGTTCTTTGCTTGGTACATAGATGTTTAGAATTGCAATGTGTTGTCTTAGTGATTTTTTGATGGGTATATAGTATCCTTCTCTATCTATTCAGTTAGTTTGGTTTGACGTTCTATATGATCAGATATTAAAATAGCTATACTGGCTTGTTTCTTGGGTTTATTGGCTTGGAATATCTTTTTCCGTTCTTTTACCCTAAGATGATTTCTATGCTTGATATTTAGATGTATTTGTTGGATACAGCAAAAGGATGGGTCTCGTTTTTGTATCTAATCTGTTAATCTGTGTATTTTTATTGAGGAGTTGAGACCATTGATATTGAGAGTTATAAATGAACAGTGTTTGTGGTTTCTGATATTTTGTCACTGTTGTGCGGTTTCCCTTTGGATCTTCTGGTCTTATATTCTTTGTTCTTTGTATGTTCTCGGGTATAGTTAACCTCTTGAGTTGAAGTCTTCCTTCAGGCACCTTCTGCAGAGCTGGATTTGTAGATAGCTACTGCTTAAATGTGCTATTTTATGGAATGGTTTTCTTTCTCCATATATTATGATGGAAAGTTTTGCTAGGTAGAGTGGTCTGGGCTGGCTGGCATTCATGCTCTGTGCTCTCTTAGAGTTTGTAGAACATCTATCCAGGCCCTTCTGGCTTTTAGAGTCTCTATTGGGAAGTCAGATGTTAGTTTAATAGGTCTGTCTTTATATGTTAGTCGGTCTTTTTCCCTTGCAGCTTTTAATAGTCTTTCTTCGTCCTGTACATTTTGTGTTTTTATTATTATGTTGTGAGGAATTTCTTTTCTGGTATAGTATACTTGGTGTTCTGTATGCTTCTTGTACCTTGACAAATACTTTTTTGGGTTAGAGAAATTTTCTTATGATTTGATTAAAAATACTTTTGTGATTCTGATCTGGGTTTCCTCCCCTTCCTCTAGTCTTACCATTTGCAGCAGATTTGGGCTTTTCAGAGCCCTGGACTTCCTGGAGGAGTCTTTTATTTTTTTTTAACATTTAACATCTTTGTCCAATGTATCATTGTTTCTTCTCTCTTGACTTCAATGCCTTCCTTCCATCTCTTGTATTCCATTGGTGAGGCTTCCTTCTGAGGCTCCTGTTCAAGTTCCTAAGTTTTTTACTCCTTGATTTCCCTCAGCTTGGGCTTTCTTTATTGATTCTATTTCTATTTCATGTCTTGAGCAGTTTTCTTCATTCTACTGTTTATTTTTGTGGATTTTATTAATGGATTTATGTTTATCTTTTATAAAATTCTTGATCATATCCATAACAGCTCTTTTGAAATCCTTGTCTTGTGCTTGAGTTATATTGCATTTCTCAGTGCCTATAGCAGCAGGGTTGCTTGATTCTAGTGGAGACATATTGTTCTGGCTATTATTGATTTTGTTTTTATGCTGATGTCTAGGCATCTATGTTTGGGATGATTGTAATTCTTGGTATTAATGTCTGGTCTAGTC
This sequence comes from Mus pahari, assembly GCF_900095145.1. NCBI lineage: Eukaryota > Metazoa > Chordata > Mammalia > Rodentia > Muridae > Mus > Mus pahari. The sequence goes on from NC_034602.1 coordinate 84,817,516, forward strand.
ATGATATTTTTTTGAAGTTTTGGTATTTGGGCAACACTGACCATATATGCTGGATTAGGGAGTTCACTTCTATTTTAGATGAACTAACAAAGAATGACTATTAATTTTTTCTAACATTTTTAGTAAAATTTGGTAGAAAAATCATTGTAGCCTAAGCTCTTTTTTTCTGGCCATTTTAAAATTCTTCATTGAACTTTAGTAGTCTGTAGCTAAGGGAAGAGCTTATAATGTCCTATTTTCTTTTTAAACATTCTCCTTTAAACACTACTTGATGGAATCGCATGTGTTTTGCTATAGAAAAAGTCTTTATTTTCATTCACCTTAAAATGTTTCCCAACTTTCCTTTTGATTTCTTTGGTCTATTATTTATTTAATAGCCCATCATTTCATTTGTGTTAAAATTCAGAATGTTAGCTAATGTTTTATAATTCACTTAGCTTTGACTGCTGGAGATCATACTGTGTATGGATTTATCCCTTTCCAATTATTTGCTTGAGGTTTGTAACCGTGTAGCCTATCCTAAAGAGGGCCCCATGTACACTCGAGAGGAATGTGTGTGCTGCTGTTGGTGGCCAGAGTGTTAGAAGCCTATTCTAGCTGTCCAAGCATGCCACCCTTTCAGCAGATAATATAAGGAAATAGGTTTTTTAAAATATCAATGAAATAAATAATACTCTCCTTATCCCATATTTTCTTACATTTTTTATTGAGAGGATTTACATAGATAGTGCTGTGGCTTTTAGGAATACATATACAAATTATAGAAATTATTGAATTCTGTGAATTTCTTTGAGTGGACACTTCTTATTCTCTCTCTCTCTCTCCCTCTCTCTCTGTCTCTCTCTCTCTCTCTCTCTCTCTCTCTGTGTGTGTGTGTGTATGTGTGTGTGTGTGTGTGTGTGTGTGTGTGTGCTGGGGATAAAAACACCTAGGGCTTCATGCACACTAAGTATAGCCTATCCACTGAGGTACAAATGCAGCTCCAAATGGGTTTCTTTGTCTTATAAAATTAATGATTTGGGGTTTAGCAAGATGGCTCAGCAGGAGCTAAGGCTGATGACTTGAGTTTAATCCATGGACCCTATATGTTAGAACGGAAGAGCTGGCTTCTACAGGTTTCCCTCTGATTTGCACACACACACATACATATGTAAACGGACACACACACTATAAAAAATTTAAAAAGATAAAATAAGAAGAAGATTCTGGGGGAAGTTAAGAAGTACATTAGATAATGAACTAACGTGTCTGAAACCTCACATCACAAGTTGTTCTAACATGTTTAAGTTCATGTTTCTACTTCAGTACTGCTTCTCATGTGAATACAGTTTTCTTCTCCTTGATTCTGTGTCTGTGTATGCAGCATGCATGTCTGTTTGCATGAATGTGGATGTTCATAAATGTGTGGTTGTGTGTGCATTCATGTGTGTTTGCATGTAAGTGGATGTTCATATGTGTGTGGTTGCATGTGCTCACATTCGCAACTGCACGTAGAGGGCAGAGGTTGATGCCGAGTGTCTTCCTCTGCCTTTCTTTACTCACAGAGGCAGGGTCTGTGGCTGAGCCTGGGGCTTGCTCAGGCCACTAGTCCAGCTAGTCAGCTTGCCCACGAATCCCAGCTCCACCTGAGGTGTGCGGTTATAGGTGGGCCATCTTCCTGGCTTCTTTCGAGAGTACTGAAAGTCTGAACTCTGGCCTTTAGGGTAGCATAGCAAGTGATTTATCCATTGAACCATCTTCCCAGTCCTAATGACTGAGTAGGACTCTTCTACCTTTGGCTTTTTAAGTTTTAAAGAGCCATTGATTAGAGATACCTGACCTTAACAGTTCTGTCGGCTACATCATTCTAAATGACCATATTTACCAGCACTGTTTTGAAATCTAAAAGACAGTGTTCTCTTATTTTATGCTGATTTGAAAAGGGAGGGTTTGGTTTTAACTCCTTTTTTGAATATTGCCTGCAAGGTAGAAAGCAATTCTGTATAGACTTGATGCTTTACTCAACCATTAAAAGCAGATGAACTTGTTATCGTGTGACTTCATTCAGAACTGAAAAAAATAATAAATCAAAGCTTTTATTGTGCTTCTGTAGCTTCAAAAAAGAATTTATTTTCAATGAGAAAACTAATCATTTAACAGTTGTGTGTTGCTTTGGGGAAACAATGTTTACATATATCATAGTAATAACCTTCAAATTCTAAAAGAATGAAATTCGCTATACTAAAGTCCACTGAGTACACTATAAAAGTTAAGCAGCGGATAAAGCCAATTAAATATATATGTCAAACACATACACACACACACACACACACATACCATATATAATTTTTTAGACAGGTTCTCTCTACTTAGCTCAGGCTGACCTTGACTTATGATGTAATAAGCTTCAGCCTTTTGGTGCTGGGGTTACAGTTGAGCACCAGCAGGCCCAGCACCACTGTATATTATTTTGAGGGCATGTTCTGAGACTTCTCTCTCAGTTTTCGTCCTGATGTTACTCATACTGAGTTCCTGGTTATGAGAACTGTAACAATGGAGTACTCAGTGCTGCTCATTGTTTTAGCTAATTCCACTTAGAATAGATGAGTTTTCAATGCTTAATTCAAGACGATTTTTATTGTTTCTCATAACTTGGTGACAGTTGGAAATAGTGATTACAATAAGCGAAGTTCTTTAATAATACGTGTCATGTGTCTTAGTTAGAGTTCTATTGCTGTGAAGAGACACCGTGACCAAGGCAAGTCTTATATAGGAAAGCATTTAATTGGGGCTGACTTACAGGTGCAGAGGCTTAGTCCATCATCATCATGATGGGAATCAGGGCAGCGTGCAGGCAGACATGGTGCTAGAAGAGCCATGAGAGTTCTATATCTTGATCCGAAGGCAGCAGAAGGAGACTGGAGTCAACACTGGATAGACCTAGAGCCTAGGAGACCTCAAAGCCCACTGCCACAGTGCCACACTTCATCCAACAAGGCCACACCTCCTCATAGTGCCACTCCCTATGGGCCAAGCATTCAGATACAGGAATCTATGAGAGGTGGCAAACCTATTCAACCCACCTTATCATGGGAGTGAATTGTTTTTAAAATAAAAGTTAGTTCACACGTGAGATGTAAACTAGGGGACTATCAGCTCTTGCTATGCCTGTATGTATGTATTAATTTTTCTCTGCTTCTAACAGTTTTTCGAGAATTTCATACAACTTATTTTTATCATGTGTCCTACTCCTCCCAAATTCATCTCCCATTCCTCTCAACTTTGTGCCCCCCTGCCACCTTAAAACACAATACAGTTTTGCTGTCCATGTACTCTTGTGCATGTGGCCTTCCCTGGAGGGGTGGTCAACCAACAATCTCTCTCTCCTAGAAGCCAGCAACTGCCAGCAGCTCTTGTTGGGAGTGGAACTTCATGCTGACCTTCCCTCTTCGGTGGGAATTGTGTCTGGCTTTGGTCTGTGTAGGTCTTGTGTACACGGCCAACACTGCTGTAAGTTCATATGTGCCGCTCCCCTGCTGGGTCCAGAAAACAGTTTCCTTGCTGTTATCCACCACTTTGTTCTTACAATCTTTCTGACCTCTCTTCCCTATGATCCCTGATCCCTGGGAGGCGTGGTATAGATGTCCCCATCTAGGGCTGCCAGTTCCTGGTTTGTTTGGTTTTGTTTCTCACTTGATGCTCTTCTAATTTTATGGATTTTACTATTTGTATTTTTCATGTGTTTGTTTAACATATGTTCATATATATGTATATATGTTTGTATATGTAATATATGTATATACATACATACGTATACATATATGCCATGTTCAATTACCATGTACTTATTGCTCTAGTTGGTGGGAGAACCTGGAAGTGTGGGGCCTAAAACTGAGGTGCATTTCAGAGCATCAGACAGTTTATATCCTGAGGATTAAGTGTCCAATCACAAGGACGAGCTGCACCTGAAAAAACCCATGATTTTCCATTGAGATGTATAAACAAATAACAATTGCCAGCTGGAATGAATAATCTGAAGCAAGCTCACACCTATCCACTACTCCTGGGAGGAGCATGAGTCCACATTTCAAAAACAATCTGTGTTTTGAGGAAAGATTCTTGTTTTCTTGGAGTTTTCTCACAAGCACCCAGAATTCTCACAGGACTCCATTCATGGACTGTGTTCTGACAACCATGTATATTTTTAGCACTGTATGATCTATCACCCAGTTACATCCCCAACATAGAGTATGTGCCCTCAAATTTGCAAATAAATATCAAAGAGATGTGCCTCCAGTCTGGTTTTAATGCAAGTCCCTTAGACTCTGTCTTGGGTTGACTTTCTTGATAATAATGACATCTTGCTTACAATATATCACTTCTTTATGGTATTTAAAGCACATTTAAGAACTCATTGAAAGATTATGTCTCAGCGCCTCCCCTGGTTACTAAAGACCTATCTGTAAACCCTAAGGATAAAACTCACGACTTCCAGTCTTTCTCCATGGCCACCAGAATATGAGTGTCTCTTTTGGGTCAGCTGGTTCCTGAGTTGCAAAGGCCCCGCCTTGGCTTCAGCAAGCATCAGGTTTAACAGCAGCAGCTCAAGGCCAGCACCTCCCTGGAGGTTCATTCGTGGGAGCTCAACAGGGTTACCGGGAAACAGAAGCTGGTAAAGCCACCATAACGCTTGTTCTGCAACTGAAATCTCTGGAATTCCAAGTCTTGCTTGTAACTAGAGAACTATACTAATGGGAGGCAGATAGTTAGTTCTGCCTAACCCAGTTCTCAAAAGCCTCAGAAAATGACCCATGAATCGCACCTTGGGGGCTCTGTCCCAAGAGACCTCGGACAGGAGCATCGCTGAGAGCAGAAGCTCTCTGTCTGACAAGGTCTGGACAAAACCAAGTAAAGCATGGTGGAACAAGACTGGAACTTCTCGCGGTGTCTCCAGGATGCTCATGTGCAAAGATGTTCAGTTTCAATTCCCAGGATTTCAATTTAAAGAAAAATGACGAGGCCAGGCAGTGGTGGTCCACACCTTTAAACCCAGCACTCAGGGCAGAGGCAGAAGCAGGCGGCTCTGAGTTCAAGGTTGGTCTCGTTTACAGAGTGAGTTCCAGGACAGCCAGGACAACACAGAGAAACACTGTCTCAAAAACAATACAAAACAAAACAAACAACAACCCTCACAACTTTAAAAGCATCTCTGCTTTCATGGCACATATAATGTAGTCACCAATGTTTTCTTTGTTTTGGTCTTCACAACATCTCTCTGCAGGGAGCAGAACAATAATTTAATTTACTTATTAATAGAGCCTGTGTGATGTTGGCTGTTTCTAAGAGCCAAGTTAGCCAGCAGGTCTCGGGAGCAGCTGTGTCGAGTTCCCATGATACTATCCTGCTTCCACAAACTCCTCTCTGGTAGGTCAGAATTTTTCGAAGAAACATAAGGTCTATTTTATTTAACAGCTAAGAAGTAAATCACATAAATGCAAACTGATGGCCTGTTTCTAATTTTGAAATCATGTCACTTTCGAGATACCTTAAACACACACACACACACACACACACACACACACACAAGTCAGCCGTTTATTTAACATGTGACTTGCAGCGAGTCTGTAGGAGCTGAGTTCCCTGGAGTTGAATGCAAGTACTGTATGTACATGGTGCTCCAGGCAGTACCTATCCTAGATAACATATGAGCTGCCGAGCCAGGGAAATTCTATGCTGTCTGTTGTGTCTTGGGAGGTGTGTTTTCACCCAGCTCCTTTCTAAGTCTACATGCCAAGGGAGCACGGCTACATTGCGGCGCTTTGCGCATCTTTCAGCTGAATGAGCACCTTATGAGGGAAAAAAACTCCTTTGTCCTAGTTTTCAGTGTTAATGGATGCCTTAGGAGATGAGTTTTCCCTTTGAACTTTGTTTCTGTGAGATAATTTCCTAATATTCAAATATAGATGTTGTCACCTTATGAACTTATAGCACTTTCCCATTGCTGATAGCAAGTCACTTACAAAATAAAATCAGGTATTTACATTAGTCTCACCATGCCAACATCTAGAAAGAACGTAAATGACCTAGAATATGTTTAGGCTCCTGTGAATATAAGCCAGATGTGGGAAATATCTAGTTAACAGAAATGACAAAGCAATTTCCTTATAACTATGCTGTGCACCAGCCGGACATTTGAGAGACGTCTGCTTGAACTTTGTTCCCACTACAGGATTGTATCATGGTTTGCATGTGAATTGTCTGCTCAAGGGTCAGGCATTGAAGGTTTGGTTCCCAGCACAACAATGTTCACAAGTGGAGGTTTGGAGACGTGATTGGATCGTAAGGGGTGGGTGAAGTGGAAACTTAAGGGTTCTTTGGAAAGTCAGTTGGGTGGTGTTTTGCTGGGGCAAATGAGTGAAGGAATGTTTCATTAAGGTAGACACAGTTGTGAAAGGCTAAGACAGACTTGTGAAGGAACGTTTCGATGAAGCAGACACAGGAGAGAGGATGTTCTGCATGTTCTGTGAAAGAACATGTGATGAAAAATTCTTTGCAACACATATGTATTGGTGCACCTTACACTGTGTGGTTAAGCTGCATTTGTCAGGACTCTCTCCATTTCCATAGAGAGAAACACACCAAGAAAACTTCTGGTTGTGTGCTGCAGTTTCTTCCTACTTCCAAGGACTCAGGCTGTTTGGATGCTGAGGCAAGATCTATGGAGGACATGTGATGTTTGGAGGGTATCAATAGGACTCCACGGAGGGATGTGGAGATAGCGCTTGACTTGCTGGTACAGTGTGCAACTCCATGCCTGTGGGTCTCCCATCTTTGCTGATCTTTGCTTTCCTGAGAGAGGCACAGCCCAGAACTTCTGTTGGTCCCTCCTGCTGACTCAAGTCTAGGCTGAGACCTGGCTGTCTCTGCTATGTCGTGCCACCACTGTTGCTGACCCAACTCTACTGAACTGGACTGCTGGTGTATCCATGAAGTCTATGAAGCTTTCTTCAGAGTGTGTGGAGCTTTCGCTGTCTGCTCACCTGTGGACTGAACTGCTTATATCCAGACAACACAGATGGGAGGAGCTCCAAAGAACCTTACTAAACAGGTCCACTCCCCTCTCCCCACTCTTCCCCCATCCTTCCTTTTCCACTACCTCTAGTGGGTGGGAGACTACAAGGGAGGTTTAAAGTGTTTAAGAATCATCATTAAAAATAAGGTTTGCGGACTAGAGAGATGGCTCAGGGGTTCAGAGCACTGACTGCTCTCCCAAAGGTCCTGAGTTCAATTCCCAGCCACCACATGGTGGCTCACAACCATCTGTAATGGGATTTGACACCCTCTTCTGGTGTGTCTGAAGACAGTTACAGTGTACTCATATAAATAGAATAAATAAATCTTTAAAGAAAAATAAGGTTTGAAAAAATTAAAGTTGCAGGTGGGCCTTCATCAGGGGAAGAATCTACTCACGTGTTCGTAACATGATGGCATGATTACAAGTGGTAGGGCAGGAGTCAGAATGTAGCCGATAGACATAGATCACTGGGGCACTGATCGTTACATCCTGCTCCCTGACCATCCTCCCTATTGTTTCTGCTTCCTGGAGGGGATGAGCTAAGTGGGTCTAGTCAAGTATGTCTTCTCTGACATCACTCTCCAGTGTACTACAGCCCTGAGTGACCATGGACTGACATGAGCCCAAAAGAAACTCTTCCTTTTAAAATGTTTATTTCAGCAACTTTGTTAGAACTGTTGTCTTAGTGACTTTCCCATTGCTGCTGTACAAAATGCCTTGGATTGGATTGGAGAGTTGGTTCGGTCATTAAGAGCACTGTTGTTCTTCATGTACTATATTGAATAGGTAGGGAGAAAGTGAACAGCCTTGTCTAGGCCCTGATTTTAGTGGGATTGCTTCAAGTCTCTCTCCATTTAGTTTGATGTTGGCTACTGGTTTTCTGTATATTGCTTTTATTATGGCCCTTGAATTTCTGATCTTTCCAAGACTTTTGTCATGAATGGAGTTGGATTTTGTCAAATGCTTTTTCAGCATCTAATGAGATGATCATGTGGTTTTTGTCTTTGAGTATAGTGGATTATGTTGATGGATTTCCATATATTAACCATCCCTGCATCCCTGGAATGAAGCCTACTTGGTCATGATGAATGATTGTCTTGATGTGTTCTTGGATTTGGTTTTTGAGAAATTTATTGAGTATTTTTGCATCGATATTCATAAAGGAAATTGGTCTGAAGTTCTCTTTCTTTGTTGGGTCTTTGTGTGCTTTAGGTATCAGAGTAATTGTGGCTTCATAAAATGAATTGGGTTGAGTACCTTCTGTTTCTATTTTGTGGAATAGTTTGAGGAGAATTGGAATTAGGTCTACTTTGAAGGTCTGATAGAACTCTGTACTAAACCCATCTGGTCCTGGGTTTTTTTTGATTGGGAGACTATTAATGACTGCTTCTACTTCTTTAGGGGATATGGGACTATTTAGATCGTTAGAGGACTTAGGTTCAATCCCCAGCATCTACATGGTACCTCACAACTGTCCATAACTCCAGCCCCAGGGGATTCAATGTCCTCTTCTGACCTCGGTGGGCACCAGGTATGCACACGGTATGCAACCATACAAGCAGAACATAAAAGTGAAATACATCTAAAAATAAATAAAAACAAAATGCCTAGAAATGGCTGGCAAAATGGCCCAGGGAGGAAAGACACTCGCCACTGGCTGTGATTGCCTGAGCTTGTTCTGCTAGGACTCACAGGGTGGAAAGAGATATGACTCCTGAGACTTGTGCTCCATCCAGCACACATACTCCATATCATTCCTTGTAATCACCTCCAGTGGTGACATATATGCAAAACGTGAAAGCGACGTGAGGGAGGAAGGATTTATTTGTGCTCACAGTTTGAGGGACAGCCCATCTTGATTGGGAGGTGACGTCATAAGGCAACAGAAGGCACTGGCCATGCTTTGTTCATAGTCAGGGAGAGGAGGGAGCATTGAATCTTCCAGCTTGGTTCCCTTTTTCGTGCAGTCCAGAATCCTGGTCCAGATAAGGGCACCATCCACATTTAGGCTGAGTCTTCCCACCTTATTGAACCTAGTCAGGATATTTCTTCCCAGAGGCTTGTCCCCTAGGTAACTCTTGTCATATTGATTAGCCACCACAGCATAGAAAGGCTGCTAATACAGTTGGACTTGCCATAGACAAACATTTCTTAAAGCATGTCTACTCAAGTGTTTGATTGGCATGTGTGTATATGACCATGGATGTGTACATGTATGTGGATCCCAGAGGCTAATAATTGGAGCTGTCACTCAGGAGCGCTTCACTTTGTTTTTGGAGACAGACTCTCTCACGGGCTTAGCTAGAGTTTACCAAAAATGCTAAGCTGGGAGCTGGTGATCCCCAGGCACCCACAGGCCCCTGACTCAGTAGTTCTGGTTCAACAATCATGTCCAATACTCCTAAGCATCAAGTGAGGAAGAAAAAACCCAGTCTTTACCTTCAAAGAAATGGATTTTATATGGACTTAGTCATGGGGCAAGCTTCACAGAAGGTTGAGCTTGGATGAATATTAATTTGCCGGATCAGGAAAAAAAAATTGCCAGATCAGAAGGAACTTTTCATTCTTGATAAAGGGATGGCAGATGGTCTGTCACCCAAAGAGATCTGCATGTGTTTGAGAACTACACAGTCAAAAAAAATGAGGACATAATAAATCCCACATAGTGGGAGAGAGAGAGAGAGAGAGAGAGAGAGAGAGAGAGAGAGAGAGAGAGAGAGAGAGAGAAACACATTTCCTTCTGTGCAGGATGGGGGCCTGGGGAACCTAGCAAGGGACTGACTGGAGCAGATTTTCACATAACATCAAGCATGGTTTGTGGTGCTAGGGATTAACCCATAGTCTCACACGTGCTGTGATAGTTCTCCCTCTGTCATTGGGCTACACCCCCAGCTCCAACAAGAATTACTATTTCTTGGGATTAGTTATAAAACCTTAATGAAGACTCACTTATTTGTTTGGCATTAAGTTATAGTAAGACATTAAATTGAGCAGGGTAGCAGTTAGGAATGCCCTACCCAGCTCCAAGGAAAAGAAAACTGTATAGAAGCCATCAGAGGAGCCCAGAGATGGGAGAGCTATTCAGTTAGGGAAAGTTAAAGTTTCCTTCAGCGTTATTTTGAATCTCTCTCCCTGCAACCCTCCTCCCAATTTGAAGAGTTTTTAATCTCTATGTGATTTCCCCACATTCTAAACAATATGACAACATAGGTTTGTTACAAAGTCCAAGTTCAGCAGTGTCAGAGAAAGAAAGGGAAGCACATTCCTTCCCTTTCTTCTTCTAAGATTGCAAAGCAAATGAAGTGGGAATCCACACACTCTGGACTTGATTTACAAAATTATGCTAAGGTGAGTGTGGTCTTCTTGACTGGATCTCCCATCTCTGTGCAGTGAATGGCTCCAAGGGTTGGGGATGATCCCTTGAGTCACTATGGTGTCCTTCCTGGCATCCAGCAAGTACGCATGCTGCAGTAGCTTACATCAAGCACTGTGAGAACCATTTCCTTGAAGGAGTCATGTGTCCGCTTAAACGTGGCTGCCCATACCACACAGCAACAGCTGATCCCAAATTGCTGAGCCTTACTTCTTCAACCACAGGTAGTATCAGAAAGGAAGATGAGTAAAAATTGATCTATAATATAAGATGAATGACGCAGCCAGAATGAAAGGTCTTTCAATGGCAGGAGTACCTCTGGTCATCTTTAGATGCCAGCTTCCCGCAGCAGGCAATAAGAGTACGATGCCAACTATCTATTGATCCGCTAGTATCTATTCTGTGAACTCATTCATTCCTTAAGATTCACTTCCTGATAAATCGGATCAAAGTCTGAGTGTTTGGGAGGGTTAAAGGGCCAGAGTCTCTGGCTGCTGCATTTATTTCTCATGGAGAGACTTGCTTCAGCTGTGCAAGAGTTATAGCACTAACATGCTTGACTACAGGGACATCCATTCATTCAGTCTTTGAAGCTGCAGAGGACCCCAGACTGTCTGAACACCTATGAAAATATAAGACTAGCAGCTTACAAGTGAGTAGCAATTAGGCATTTACATTTTAGGGAGACTCAAGCTTATGAGTATTTAATGTCAGCAATACCTAATTAGCATTCTTCACATTAAAAAAAAAAGACTTGGAAGTGGCATGACCATAAACATATCTAAGTATCATACCCTTACATACTTCAGCATCATCTCCTAAGAACGGCTTTCATCAGGGCTGGACAGAGGGAAGGAACAGATGTCTGCCCATCCTCCATCTCTGCTGCTTTACAGGTCCAGGAGGAAGTAGTAACCAGCACACAGGATGCACCCAGCAACTCGAGGAAGAAAGAGAGAGTAGGAAAAGTGTCTACAAACCCCTCAAACCCTGGAGCCTATCGCCAAATGTTGATAGTTTCCCGAAAGCAGCTACAACTGCACGCAGATCTGCTCATTTAAATCTGTCTTTCTTGGACCATGTGTGATGCGGCCTTCTATTAAGCAAACAAAGTCAGTGATTATAATTACGCAAAAATTGATGTTTACTGTGCGCTTTTACAGAGAGTAATTATTTCGTTGGAGTGGGATCTAAAGAGAGCACTTCCTCGTCTTTACAAGCTTTGATTTGGGCGTGAATGTGTCTGATCATTAGAGTTCAATAATGAGAGAAGGAATCTGCATTAGACTACGTGAATGTGGACAAGTGTCATTTTCCCAGATTACGGCTTATTGCGCGTAAGCAGACACGTTTCTAGTGTTGGCTTCCCAGGTGCTGGCTTCAAGGCTTGGTGTAACTCACTTCCTCTCAGATACATCACTGATTTCATTATGCTCTAAGTGTGCTCGGACACATTGGCAGCATAGCCTTTGCTTCTGTGAGGAGATTTTTGCCTTCCCTCCAGGTCAGAGATTCTGTCTGTATTCCCTTTGCAAATCGATAAAGCAAAATGTCTACTTCATAGGAAGCATTCAAATAAAAGTTAAAGGAAATGAATTGCACATAAATAGATGACCTGCTACAAAGGAAATTGCGTTACCACCTCTGAAAAAAATAACAGGTATTTTGACTTATATTATTGGTATCTTCCAAGGATCAATGTGCAGTGATAGGAGAATAATCACACAGAGGTGATTATCATAGAAAATTCAAAGAAAAAAAAAACCCCTCTGGTTCTCTCTGCGATGTGTCTGCATAAAACCACAGTGTTTTGCTGACAGAGCATGTACCTGAGCTATCTGTGTCTTCCTCATTTGGGGATCTATGCAGTGCTAATGTTTTACAGATTTCTCATGTCCATTCAATACCTGCTCTGCAGAGTTAGTATAACCTTCAGATTTAATTAGGAATCAGAGCAAAGGTCAAGGCTGTCTCACTGCAGGGACTGAGGCCAGTTGAAAATGATTACAGTTTTTGCGACATCTGTTGCTCATTTTAAAGGAGAACTTGAAGCCAGGAACCGTGTGAGGCCAGGTGTGTTTCTCCATCTGCTCCTCATCACCAATTAACATACTCAGACAGGGGCAGGTCTCTTTAGAAATTAGTTTAAAGGACTGAAGGCCTACTGAAGGGTTTCTAGAACCCGCCTCAACTTGGCTTATGGCCTTGGTCAGGAGATCATGAGGGCCCCGACAATCCTCTTGTGACTCTCTACTCCCAAGGAGATTTAACTTTCTCATTTAGAGTCTTATCCTATTACACACACACACACACACACACACACACACACACACACAAATATATTTTTATCCTTTGATCCAGTAAGTCCACGTCCAAGAGTTTAACAAAATGAAATCACCAGAGATACATTCAGTTATCTGTGTATTAATTACTTGTTATGATATGATTGCAATGCCATAAAATCTGGATCAGTCAATATTCTTACATCAGAGACTGATTCAATAATGATGCAACAACATCAGAATCTTGCAATCACATTTACTTAATGAGATTAGAAAAGTACACGTTGTGTAATATGAAGGTAAAAGCAGAATAAAAATGTTTATGCTCTGAATTTTACAAAACTATATGTTTATACTCATAATTTTTATAAAATATGCTCATTTTGACTGGTGGGTCATAGATGCTTTTGAATACTAATCCTTTTTTAAACCTGTCTGTATTTTCCAGAATGTCTATAATTATGTGAAGAGCAAAATAACACTAGACTAGCACAGCCAAAAGCCAGAGATTCACACAGAAAAACCATGGAGACATCCTAATGAAGAAGAGAAAGTACATGTGAGAAGCAGGAGGGATAGGCTCAGCAGAGAGGCCAAGGCACCAGTGTGTAAAACAAATGCTCACAGATTTGAGCCACCTCAGCCCCAAGAAAAGAGTGACAGTCCCTGTCAAGGCAAACAAAGGCAGAGCTCAATACTGAGTCATGAGGACAAGGTATCAATACATCTTTAAAGCTGTAGGGAGTCTTTTGTGCTTTACTCTGACTCTTGGATGCAGAGGAGCCAAGAAGAGAGCTGCTTGGTCAGCAGGTGGAGCCAGCTGATAAAGGGAGGGTAACAGAAGCTGGGACGGAGCTGGCTGCTGATGGGGAAGAAGAGGAAGTTAGCAGGTGGAGGGAGGATAAAGTTGACTCTTAGGAACACACAGGACAATAAGAAGCGCAGGGATAAGAAATACCTGAAGACTCAAGAAACTCCGGAAACCAGGATTTTATTTGTTTGTTTGTGCACCTGTAGGAGTGAAACCAAGGAACAGTGTGGCGTCTCACCTCAAATGCCTTTGGTTTTTTGAGACGGGCTCTCTCGTTGGCTTGGGGCTTGCTGGTTTGGCTTTCCTCACTAGCCAGTGAGCCCCAGAGCCCTTGTTATCCCTCCGGCACTGGTGTTACAGAGGCTCGCATGCTGCTTGCCCAGCTTTTTCACATGGGTGCTAGAAAGCCATCTTTCCAGCCCCCAGAGGGACTTTAAAAGCTAAGTCTAATTTGTTGTTCTTCTGTTCATAAGCCTCCAGCAGCAGCTCATTTCACACAGCATAAACGCTGTGTTTGGGAAATTTAACTTTTAAAGACGTGCCCTTGAAAATTGGCTGTGGGGACCATTTTGTTCTTGGCTTCCATCTGATTCATGAAGTCTACAAGGGCGATGCTTTCCCTGATGCTATTGGACACACTGGCTCCCTAGGACTCCCAAGAGCTATGACCACAAACCTGAAGTCTTGAAACAGATAGAAGACTTCAGTCGCAAGTCAACTTTAGAAGCAGATGCGAACTGGATCGCACTGGAAGCAGAGCAGAATGCAGTAAATTGAAGAATGGAGTCTGGCAAGTAAAGTGTATATGTATCCTTGGGTTAACGCCAATTCTGCGCAAATCAGAGGAAGAATATGATCAGTGTGCTCAGCTGCTTTCAACAGGTTGAAGCAGAGATACAGTGTGGGAGGCTTCCCACCTACATTTACTTACACGAAGACCTGGAAGGATACTGGCGTCATGCCTTGGCATTAATTAATCGGTCTATGTCGGAGAAACAACCACTGCGTATGAGCAGAGTGAGGAGATGGACGCAGGTGGGAGAGAAGAAATGAAGGATGATTCTCTGGGGTAGTGTTGGCAGAAAGTGGTTCCAGGGACGCCCCAGGAACTTGTCAACACGTTGTGTGGCGGAACTCCAGCTTGTTCCGCAGACCCTGTGACACTCTCAAGAGGAGGCGCAAAGCCCGGAGCGAGCACTTCATTCTGATTGCACATTCAGGAGCCTGTGTCTAAATCTACCTCAACTTTCCTGAGGTCCGAGTCTGAGTCAGCGAGAGAGCTGAGAATAGAACCCCTGGCACCTGCTCTCCTGTGACCTATCTGTTAAACCACCCGGAACAAGGGGTGTGCAGTCAAAGCATGTTTAATTTTAGTGATGTGAAACCAGAGGCTCCATCTTTACAACCTGAGCACCGACAGACGCGGGAACGGCGTGTTCCTTTTTCTACTTATAAACGAAATCTTCACATAATAAAGTATTTCAAGATGCTTTCATAGACGCAAATGATTGTCTCAAAGCAGTAGGTTTTGCCTTATTTACATCTAAATGAACCTGAAAGGCCTGGATTAGAAACTGTTACATGCATTTTCAGTCACAGCCCTCTCTGCTCGCCTAAGCCGACCCAAAGGAATCCAGCAGGGAAAATCCGTGCTTCGCGCTCATCAAAAACATGCACCAAGGAAACCACACCAGGAATAACGTTTTGGTTCCACCTGCCTGTTGCTCTCAGTCTTAACTCTGATGAATAAAACAAATTAAATAAATAAAACAAAAACCTGGTGTAGTGACAGACATTGCCCTAAGCCCAAGCTTCCCAGGCAGGCTGATAATTGGTCACATCTATAATCTGTTACTAAGTAGGTACTTCAGCAGAGCAAGGCAAAGAACAAAGAGGACAGTCCTCTTCTCTGTCCTCTACCACAGTTACGGGACAAGTCTGCTTCTTTGTATTTAAATGCAAATCAGCTAAAATACAGTTCCATTTATTTGCTTACACTAGCTACATTCCAAATGTTCAATAACTATGTGTGGGCATGAGCTATCAGATTGGGCAGCAATTATATTGAATCTAGACAGTATTTTCAGGTCCTACAGAATTCAGATTGTGTTGATCTGGCCCTCGTCTTGGTTCAGACAGCTTTGCCACTTACTGAGTAACAAGAGCCTGGTAGTTCACCTTCCGACTAGGCAGTTTAGTGGATACACTAGTATTCACTCATCCAACAAGTATTTGTTGGACAACTACTATATTTCCTGGCCTTGCTTGTCAGGTGAGCTTAACATTTTCAAGGAGACCCAAACACAGAAGCAAACAAACAAAAAGATTGGGTGCTGTTTAAGCTGAGACAATCTATGGGGGGAGGGGGAAGCATCGCTTTTTATCTCAGCTGTGATACTTTCCCAGCCTCCCCTCTCTTTCCGTACATCCAGGAGCTCCCAGCAGCAGAGTGGTTGGACTCTCGGCAGGTGCCAACCAGATGGCTTGCAGTTCAGTTCTGTTCTGAGACTAACCATAGCCAGTCCCCTCAGATAAGAGGCAATATCAGAAGACTCTCCCATCCCTGCACAACCCCAAGGCCGTGCTGCTAACTGCACCTCTGAGCCACTGGCCATATGTAATTCAGCTTCTGCAACCCCCCTCTCCCCCTTGGGTCTGTCATTTGTTAGAGTGTCTCTCAGAACACAGACCAGTTCATTTGCTGGACAGCTTAATGCACATAATACCGTTTAGGAAGCCACGCTGAAGAGTTGCACCCGACCTGAGGTCAGGATGGGTGGTGAGCTTTCTGCCCACCTCCCCTGGAGACATCAGACTCTAAGGGTTGAGGTTTTATGAGGCCCGATCACATAGGCACGGTGGATTATTAATTCCATGGCCAGCTCCTCTCCCCTCCCCAAATGATGAGAGGTAAGGTTTAGAGTTCCAAGCTTCTAGCCGTGGCCTTTCTGGTGACTGTCCTCCACTTAAGGGGCCACCAAGAACCACCTCACTGAAACGAGACACTGCTGTCCCCAGGGCACTCCAAAAGATTAAGAAACTTTTCTGTGTGGGTTTGTTTGTTTGTTTGTTTTGTTTTGGTGGAGAACCAGGGCCAAAGACCAAACAGCACAATGAAATATACCTTACTGTCTACGCTTCCAAGGGAGTTACACAGGATTTTAGGAGTGGGCTGGGAGCCAGCAACAATGACCAAATGTGTGCTTTTTCTTTTGTGTTACCCTATGGTCATCACGAGTAGTTAGAGATGAGTTTAGGGGATTCGACTAAACTCATCTAAGACAGTAAAGTGTCTTAAGTAGATACTGTGTAATTATGGCTGTTTTGCTTTTACACTCGCTGTTATGATTTGAAATGTTCATAGCAGCCGGGAGTGGTGGTGCGCACCTTTAATCCCAGCACTCGGGAGGCAGAGGCAGGCGGATTTCTGAGTTCAAGGCCAGCCTGGTCTACAAAGTGAGTTCCAGGACAGCCAGGGCTATACAGAGAAACCCCTGTCTCGAAAAACCAAAAAAAAAAAAAAAAAAATGTTCATAGCATTCAAAAGTCATCTTGTCTGGACATCCATCTGGAGGTGGTCCAAATGATAGTGCTAAGAAACAGAGGCCTAAATTCAATGTGTTTGGAATAGCAATTAGACAGTGCTAAAATAAGGCTATGTATCTTAATATTGTGTTAGCCATTCTGGAGAAAGCATATATTTCTTGAGAAACTATAACATTATAATAAAATCAGGCAATAATGGTGATAGATTTGTGTGCTGTGAGAATTCATCTCTCCCTGGTTCCTATTTACTCCTGTGGGAGAAGGACTGTGGAGCTATGCCAGGCTTCAGGATTAGGGCTCTCACATGAGGGGGCTCTGCATAACTTTCTCCAAATGTACTTACTTAGAGGGGAAAGCACATTTGCACTGAAATCTCTACGGTTTGGCTGCAGGTCACTCTGCAGAGCCGCCAGCCCAGCTTATGGTTCCGCTCCAACCAGGCACCCGGTGGTCATAAAGTGTATGATGGCCGCTCTCTCAAAAGCCATTTCACCCTGGCATTAGGTAGAAACTTTATGGATGGGGGGGGGGTGTTGATTTTTTTCCCCCAGCTCAAGAAGTGGCTTGTTATTAGCCTAGACTTCTCCATGCTATTTAATCCAGCACGGACTGTTTATCCCAGCTGAAAATTTGTATTGTGTGTGATCTCTTTTGGCCACTCTAAGTTTTAATTTTTTTTTTTTTAAAGAAATGGGCAAGTCTAGTCAGTGTGAAACTTAATTTGGTTTCATAGTAGAAAGTAAGAGAAGCCCATCTTTCCCCCAACCCCCGATGTAAATGAGAATGCGTTTAGTCTTTCCATTTTGCTTCTCTAAGAAACACCAAGGAAATAGGATAAAACAAAATCAAACAAACAAAATAAAATGAAACAAAAAAACCAACCAGAACAAGAGGACTGGAGAGATGGTTCCCACATTAAGAGCACTGGCTGCCCTTCCAGAGAACCCAGGTTCAATTCCCAGCACCCACATGGCAGCTATTAACCATCTCTAACTGCAGATAAGGGGATCTGTGTGCCCTTTCCTGGCTTCTGTGGACACCAGGCATGCGTGTGGTACACAGCCATTCATGCAGGCAAAACACTCATACACAAAACAATATTAACTAAACAGAAACAATGGCCCTGGTTTTATTACAAACCTTTGAGTCGGTTTACCCTCAAGTTTTCCCTCTGGTCTCTCTAGTATGTGAATCAGCAAATGTGCCCAGTCTCTGAGCCCAGCTCAGTTTAAATCATGTAGGTGCTCCCAAAGCCCTTGTAACTGATAAATTAACAGACGCCGGGAAAGAAATACTCTTTTGCTTTTCCCTCCATCAGTGCTGTCCTTAAAGTGATCAAGACTTAATCCAGAGCATTAACGACCAGCTCGGTGACAGAGCACCAGCCTCACCCGTGTGAAGTTCTGAATTACTCAAGTCCTAGCATGGTGGGGGAGGGGCTACAACACGAAGCTGATACGCGAAGCCAACAGGATACTGTTGAGCCGTCTGCTATTCTCCCATCCTGTTTTAAAAATAACCATATTTTATTATCAGCCCCTAATCACTGGCACTTAGTCCCATACTGACTCGCACTGCATATGAAGTGAAACACCACCCATGACTCAGTTTAATTACTAAATCCTGATTGCCTACATAAATAAGCTGCTCTCTCCATCTGACATGGCGGGCACTGCTGACCTCGGATTGCTGGAAACACTTGTGGTCCCACTGGTGGTCAGTGATGGGCATGCGAAGGGCTTCTGACTGCAATAATGTTCTCAAGCAGTGCGGTGATGTTGCAGAGTCTCATATTTTACCAAGTACATTATTGCTTCCCATTTGTCCTGGCTATACATCAACGAGGTCTAGTTCAACAGAGTCTGCACGTTATCTCTCAGCAGAAGAGGCCGAAATTCTGCATTCATATTTTACAGCTGACACAGAGGCATTCATAGAAATGAAGTGTGTGACGTGGATCGGTTTTGGACTCTTTCTGTTGTCAGTGATGGAATACAAAAGTTAAATTCATTTAAAAAAAAAATCAGAGGTGGAGAATCCCTAGATCATGAGAGAAAACCCCAGAAGTTTCATTTGGAGAGGCTCTGTAGGCCAAGCCCTGCTAGGGGATCTGAGGCATTCCCAGTGTTCAGCTACTCTCCACGGTGATTGGTCCCATTCTGAGGCTCTCCAAGCTGTTCTCTGGGCGGCTCGGTGTCCCTCACAAGTCCAACCAAAGGGCGTCCCGATCACAGGACCACTGGTATTGATCAACCAACCAGCCCTTGTGTTCGAGAGACAGAATGGATAGCTTGGCTTGGACTGAGGCGGTGCCTCCACCCTTGCACTCAGTGGGAGAGGCAGCCCAGTAGAATACAAGAACATATCCATGCCTACTGAAGGTAAAGGCGATCCTTAATAGGTAGAAGATCCATAATCCTAATCATCATGAAGAGAGGCCATCTTCCATTCTTGACTCTGGACTCAAGCTGTCTGTGCAACTCTAGCCACAGTCCTCACATGCACCACTTTTTTTTTTTTTTTACACTCAGTTTCTCACCCAGTTGCCAAGTTTGCTGTTAGTAGGGCTTCTTTGCTCTTCCTTTATACAGATTTATTTTGTAAATGCAACTCCCGTCAAAGTTCATGGGTGTCAGCTTGTTAAACAGCTATCTGTCTCCTCCTCGTCCTCCTTCTCCTCTTCCTTCTCCTCCCCCTCCTTTCCCCTCTTCTTCCTTCCCGAACTCTTTCTCCTCCCTGTCCTCCCCTCCTCTTCACCCTCCTCCTTTTTCTTTCCCCACTCTTTCTCCTTCTTCCTTCTCTTCCTCCTTCTCCTCCTCCCTCTCTTTTTCCCACTCCTCCCTTCCCCTCCTCCTCCTCCTCCTCCTTTTCCCCCTCCTTCTCCCCAATCACCTTTTCCTCCTCCTCTCTTCCTCCCACTCCTTTCTCCCTCCTCTTCCTCCTTTTATTCAGTCTTCCTCCTTTTTTCCATTTCATTGGCCTTGGAGTATAACTTATGTACATTAGCTATGGCTAGGCAAAACAGAAATATTAGGAATATTCTATGGGAAAATTTCCAAGGCAGCTGGTTGACTAATTTTGATTGCTAGAAAGCAGCCCGCCCAGAAACTGACAAAGTTTGAAGATAAGTGAACACGGGAGCACTGGAGGAGTTCCTCGGGACAGTGGTATGAAGAGAAGATTTGCCTCTTTCAGAGCATGCTGGGATGGGGTTGGATATATTTGAAAGTCATTGGATGCTTTTGGATGCCCTGGTTTTGGCCAGTGTCCTGAGGAAGGGTTGATTTTGTTTTTGAAGCTGGTGATGGGAATGGGAGGACATTTTTGGAATATAAAAATTGCCAAGTATGAAATTTGCCAAGTTCGTAATTTGGCTTTTAATCAAACAGTTTAAAAATAAAGGATGCTTTAAATAAAAGAGCAAAATAAATCACTCACAAAAAGTCCCATATCTGTTCCTGTCCAGGAGCCCAACTACATAGCTATTTTATTATTTGTTCACTTATTCCTTCCTCCCTCCCTCCCTCCCTCACTCCCTCCCTCCCTTCCTTCAGTCCTTGCTTCCTTTCTTCCTTCCTTATTCCCTGTTGGAGCTCACACAGGCTGCATTTCTCTCCCTGGCTAACAGGAGCCACTCTTTCTCAGTTGTGGCCTTTTAGCCAATGAAGAACATTTTTTCTCTTTGTTTCTTTCTCTCTCTTCTCTTTCTTTCCTTCAAAAGTCCAGTGTTACATGGGGTGAACTCATGAAGCCCTGAGATAGAACCTGAAATCTCTTGAGGTAACTGGGCAGCACTAAGAAAATGTTGAGCTTCGAGTAAAATATGATGGATTTTAAATTGAGATTGTCCCCTGCTAGGACTTAACCTCTCCTAGTGCAACTTTCTGAAGAAACTAGAGAGGGAAATGCAAGGGGCAAAGTGACTCGGCCCCCTAAAGCGCTGGGTAGCACTTACAACTATTCTATAAAAACTCAAACCATTCTATGTAGATGGATACTTACACTTACTCAAACAGTCTTACATAAGCTTCACTCTCAAAACACTTTTCTAAAATAGGAATTATTTATAAAATTGTTCGATATGATTAAAATAAATGGACCTTTTATGGCAGCCAGTGTTTTATTATCTTGATGTCACAGTGATAAGCAGAACCAAAAAACTTAGGCTAAGGATGATAAAGATCAGGAGTTCTCATAGGTGCAAATCCAGATCAAACTGGGAAATGTCCAAGAGCTGCTGTGTCTTCCAGCCCCTTGGCACAGAGACAGATCAAGGCGTGAGATGAACTTGGGAGGAGAAAGTGCGACATGTGCCAAGTTGGGATGTTTTACATTCCAGGTCCCTTTTAAAAACAGCCTCTCTTTTTGAATAAAAGAAAAACATCTTCTGGCTTTCTTTTCTTTCTGTTTTTTTCCCATCTCCTATTCTTTGAAAATTTACATTTCATACAATGGAATGTGCATGAAATAAGATGATATTTGATAAAAAAAATTTTCCTAAAGATAATATTTCTAACCTATTCAATCTTTCTCTCCCCCTTCCCTTGTACATGGGATCAAATCCAGATCTCTGGGTGTTTTATACAATAAGCTCTATCCCCAGCCTCACCCTCATCATATTTAATATCTAAACTGAGATATCCCCTAAGAGAGGGTCAAAACAAAAAAACAAGACAAACAAACAATAAAAAAAAAGAGAAGAAAACCTGGAAGACTGGAGTCTACTAGGAGTCACCTCTGTGCATGTCAGAGAGACTCTTACCAGAAAGGCTTAATTGAGGGGATTGCAATCATTGAGAACAGCCAGAACCTTCTATTGGTTGGCCCAGATGTAAAGAGATCCAAGGAAAAAGGGGCGTGTTCTCCCTGCCTTCCCAGGTGAGTGTGTCCGTGTGTCCAGCAGTCTGCTGCTGCTGCTGTCCTCCTGACATCAGACTCCAGCTGTTTCAGCCTCCAGTGTGGGCTGAACACTACAGCTCTCCAGTTTTCTTCCAGGCCTTCAGTCTCAGACTGGGGCTTCTTGGTGGGATGAGTGACTACGAGGTCCCTGGCTTCTCCAGCATGCATTTAGTCACTGTTGGACTACCTGACTCATATGCGTAAGCCACACAAATAAACCCCTTTATACGTTATGGATTCTCTCAGCTTTGTTCCTGGAGCAAACTCTAATTCATACAGTGTCTTCCCTTCCCTTGGCTATAGTGCTAGGAGAGGAATTGCCAGACCACAGGCTTAACCTTTCAGGTTAAACAGTTGCCATCTGTTTCTCAAAGTGACCTACCATTTTACATCCTCACCAACAGCATCTGAGGGCCCTATTCTTCTTATCCTTGCCAAAATGTGTTTGCATTTGTTTTTAAAGTCATAGCCATGTGAAGTGGTGTCACATCATGGTTTTGATGTTTTTTTTTAAATGTATTTTGATTGGAATGATTTTTATAGAAATTTGTGTTATAGAAATTTGTGTTGTACTTTCCAATAAACAGTCACAGTCGTAACTTATTGAATACAACATGAAGTCTTGCACTAAGGTAGGAATAGACCCGTGTTTTGACAGGAGAGCCAGATGTCTGGCAGCAATAGTGCCCCTTGTTTCTCTGACTTCATCTCTTTGCATTTTTCTAGCTTTAAGACCAGTCCAGTCTATCCATTTTTCTCCTGGTCATTTATCCCATTTACCTATGTATAATGGTTATGAGTGACGTGGGCATGCAACTGGGAGTAGTATTCCTTCCGCTGTGCATCCCCTCCTTCCATCGTTTTCTGATCCACCACATGTCACATGTTCCTGGCACTGTGGCCACTTCAGTCATTGCTTCCCTTGTCACTTAGGGCATGGCCCAGAGTTTCTCCTATAGGGAGAAGTAAGATGCTTCCTGACACTGTCTACCACGTTACTAACGATAAATGTAAGACTCATCACCACACCTTCAGTTTTTGTTTCCTCATCCTGAGGCATTATTCTTGATGGCCCATCTTACAAGGTAAGAATATCAATGCCTCTATTCTTACGTTTGGACCATCTCCATTCCTTCCCATTTACAAACTTCAACACATTTGCATTGTCAAAATCAATAAGATTCATTGTCTATTCTGTAATCAAAATACATATTTTCATGTATTGTCTATAGACTACACTTAACACTTGAAAAGCCAAAGTGTGGTATTATTTAAACTTCATAAAAATGAAAATGATTAGTTCCACCAATCCACAGTGCAGAGACATCTCTGATATTTCTGTTTTGTTCATTTTGTGTTCAATTTCTCTCCTCCATGCTTTACAGTGTTTGATGGAGAGATCTTTCACCTCCTTAAACTTATTCCTAGGTATTTTTGTAGCTATTGTGAGTGGAATTTTTTTTCTTGATTTCTTTTTGGGAAAACTCACTATTAGCAAAGAAAATGTTAGCAATTTTTGTACACTGACTCTGTCTCTTGCAAATTTAGTGAACTCACATATTTTGATGTCTGTTTTCCCTCTGTTTCTGTCTCTCTGTCTCTCTCTGTGTGTATGTGTGTATGTGTGTGTGTGTGTGTGTGTGTGTGTGTGTGTTGGCACAATGTAGTCTTTAATATTTTCTTTCCTTTTTCTTTTTGGGATAGAACGTCACTATGCATTTCTGGTTATCTTGGAGCTCACTATGTAGACCAGACTGGCCTTGAGTTTACAATGATCTGTCTGTTTCTGTCTCCTGAATGCCATGATTGAAGGTGTGTATTACCACACCTGGCCCAGTTTTCTATATTAAGATCAACTCCTCAAACAATAATAGTTTGACTTTCTGCTTTCCAGTTTGGATTTCTTTTCTTTTTCTTGCCTAGTTGCTTTGGGCAGAATTTCTGGTACTATAGTAAGTAGAAAGTTGAAAATGGTCATTCTTCACTAGTTCCAAATCTTGGAGGAATATAATTCACGTTTTCTCCATCTAGTATGCTGTTAACTGTTGGTTTGTAATATATGGCCATTACTGCCCACACCCACCAGAAGGACCCATTAAATCTCTGCTTTCAGAATACAGGGGCTTCTCACGCCTATCCCAGACTTTCCCACACTCCCTCAGTAATCCAGTCCTAACAATGTGTAAATGGCATGATCAGTTTTTTTTTTTTTTTTTTACATCAATGACCCCATTTTTTTTTCTAGTTTTCTGTATTTGTTACTTCTCTTATTGCTTAGACAGAATGCCTGATGCAACAGCGAGCAGGAAGAAGGATTTATTGTGGACTATGTTTTAGGAGGTAGCATCCATCACAGGGGGAAGGCACAGAGCCAGGAGCAGCTCATGACTGTAATAGTAAGAGCATGGTTTGGCTTGCTGCACTGTGGTGGTAATTCAGAAGCAGAGCGCTTGACTAGAGGCGTTGTCTCTACAGCCCTACAGCTGGTTCTGCCTGTGTCCATAAAACTCCAAAGACATTCTAAATGAGCTCTACCAGCCAAGGGCCAACTGTTCAGACATGTGAGCCTGTGGGAGACACTTCATATTCTAATTATAATACATATAATAAGGCTTTCATTTTATTATATGAGTAGAAAGCCCTTGTCTTACACAAGATGTAAGTTAGTTGACACAGCCGTGAAGAAAATAGTCTGGAGGGTCTTCATAAAATTAGAACTAGAACTATTAGCGAACAGAATATATTTCATGAAGCCCTGGGTTCAACCACTACACATCTGAAGGAAATGGAAGGATTACGTGGAAGAGACACTGGCAACCCCTCATTTATTACATCACGTTCACAACTGCCAAGATGTTAGCCTAAATGCCCATCAATGGATGAACGAGTAAGACACTATTCACTTATGAATTCCTGTCCTTTACAACATGAGCCTTTTAAAGACACTATGTCACATAAATTAAGCCAGGCAGAGAAAGAGAAATAACCCATGTTCTCATTTACATGGAACCTAAAAATAGTTAACTTCAAAGAATGAGTGCATTAGTTGCTTTTCTATTGCTGTGATAAAACATCATGACCATGGCAGCTTGTATAAGGAAGGGTTTATTTCAGCTTAGGGGTTCAGAGTCCATTGCAGTGGACATTAATGGCAGCAAACACATCTTATACAGCAGGCACAAAGCAGAGAGCACAAACTGAACTGGGTACCACGTGCTCAAAGGCCAGAGTCGTCTCTTTCAAACCACATATACACTCGTGGAAGCTAGAGGTTCATCAGTGTCCTGTGTCTTCTTTATCTCTCTCTACCTCGGTTTTGAGACAGGGTTCCCAGGAATCCTTAGGATCGGCCTGTGTCCACCACCCAAATGCTAGGACTGCAGATGTAAAGCTGTTTCGCGGATGCCGGGGGACTGAAACTCAGGTCCTCACATTTGCACAGCGAGCACTTCACTCATGAATCATCTCCATGGCTCTCTCTGTTGTTTTACTTTGTTTTGATAACCAGAACTGATTGTACATACTTATGAAGTATGATGTGATGCCTGTAATACTGTATGGTGGTTAAACCAGGACAATTAGCATGCCCACCACCTCATACGCTTGTCATTTCTTTGTAGCAAAAACATTTTAAAAAATATTTTAGCTAGAAAAAAAAAGTCTGGGTACATTTGACCCCTGGGCCAGTGATGATGGACTGCCCATTTTGTTGGGTTTTGTTGGGCTCTTGTGTTGTCCCTGATGCCATTATTGTGCCCTTGTATCAGTATGACCCCTGCCTTTCAGTGCATGCTTTGTCTCATTCCTTTCTCACCTTTCCCTGAAATGAATAAAGTCTCCCAGCTTCCACCCTATGGGCTGGCAGAAATCACGTGAGAAAAAAAATCTTTCAGCTATTTCTTTCTTAAATATGTTTGATTTAGTCAATTTTCTTTGCTTTTGTAAGTATTTTGAAATGTATACTATGTTACTGCCAACTGTAGTCACCCTACAGAGAATCAAAACTTAGCCCTAACATTTAATTGCAATTTTTGTAATTTTGTACCAATCTATATCCTCACCTGCCCCTCTGTCGCTTCTTCCCATGATCTCTGGTAACCATCTTATGCTCACTAATTGAAGTGGTTTGAATGAGACATGACTCTGGCCTACGAGGACGAGCCTGATAAATACTGCTCTCAGGTATTTCTTTACAGGAACTGGGCAGGTTAGACACTGACTCTCAAACTCATCAAGCTCTCCATCCAAACCTTTCTTCTGCTCAGGTCCTGGCCATTCTGTCATGAACTTAGCTTCCTCTGGTGTCTGAGTTTGCCTATGTGTGATCCATTATTGGAATTGGGATGCTCCCCTTTGCTGTTGATCTTGGTCCATAGCAGTTCTCTGGTGTATGCGAAGCAGTCTGGGTGTCACTCTCGAGGATTTAGGATGGCTGACTTTTCTTACAGTAAACTGCAATCCAAATTGTCACTATATTGTTTTCCTTGTTCTTTCACAGAGTTGACAGTAGTAGAGAAATTAGCTCTGGACTTGGGTTGGGTGTGTGAGCAGAAGAAGGGAAGCAGAGAGACCAGCTGTAACTTTGTCAAGAGTGATTATCTAGAAGGTCACTAAGGAAGGCACAACGGTTTGGGTTGAATATGAGGGGGTTCCAGAAAATCCAGAGAATGCTTCCGAGTGAAACAGACTTGGTATGGGCAATCCCGTTCTCTCCTTTTCCAATGTTTCATTGAAAATAAGACAGGAGGGCTGGAGAGGTGGCTCAGCAGTTAAGATCTCTAGCTGCTCTTACAGAGGTACTGAGTTCACCTCCTAACCACCACATGGTGGCTCACAAACATCTGTAAAGAGATCTGATGTCCTCTTCTGCTGTGCAGGCCTACATGCAGGCAGAACACTATACCAAATAAATAAATAAATAAACAAATAAATAAATAAAATCTTTTTTTAAAAAATAGGAGAAGAATATATTTTGTTTTCTACAAGTATTTATTTATTTATTTATTTATTTATTTTTTGGTGGATGAAGCAATGCTCCAACAACTTTATTTTTTTTCCTCCCATAGCTTATATCCTCCAGGAATAATTCTTTTTTTTATTATTATTATTATTTTCTTTATTTACATTTCAAATGCTATC
>NC_034602.1:84845254-84867984 GCF_900095145.1 Mus pahari
GGTTACCTCACTAAGGATGATATCCTCCAAATACATCCATTTGCCCAAGAATTTCATAAATTCATTGTTTTTAATGGCTGAGTAGTACTCCATTGTTCTACAAGTATTTAAATGTGATACAATTAGAAGCAATGCCTCCCCGGCATCTTCTGGTGCCTGGTGGATGTTGAGAAAGAACAACAGTAAAATGAATAGCTGTTGTTTACAGAACACTTACAGTGGACCATCTTCCAGGCATGTGCTTCACATGCCTGTGCTGTGTAACAGGCTTGTGAGGCAAGGGGGCACCAACATTTCCACTATACAGATTAAGAGACCCATTATCTTAGAGCTCAATGGTAGAAAATTCAGATCTCGGTCTGTGTGACCACAGGATCCTTGGGTCGAATTAATGTGCTAACTTATGTCTTCTGGAATTTCACAGCTTCCATTTTCAAAAATAATGTCTTTACCCAGGACTTCTATGCCTCCTTCATACCAAGCAATATTTATAATCTTGGTCCTGGATTTTATTATCTAGTCTGAATGTGAGATGATGTTTTATGACTTCTAAGAGTTGAGTGAATTTGTGTGTGTGTGTGTGTGTGTGTGTGTGTGTGTGTTCACATGAGTAACAATGTGTGTGTGCACGACTGCGAGAAGACAGCCCTTGGGTACCATTTTTCTGTAGTTCTTATTCTCCCAGGTTTTTGAGACAGAGTCTTTTACTGGCCTGGAACTGGGGTTTGTTTCTAGTAACCCCCGAAGTTCTGCCTGTCTCCTCCTCTCCAGCACGAGACTACAAATGTTTGCCATTGGCCTTATCTTTGGTAAACTAAGGTTCTGTGGAGCTGAGCTCTTGTCCTGATGCGTATACAGCAACACATTACCAACTGGGATATCCTCTAATCCATGAACTAGTTGTATATGTCATTAAAACAATTACCCCCAGAAATGTCATACTGTGAGAAGGAAAGGGGGCCATTCAGAGGGGGTGACCTTTCTCTCTAAAAGAGATTTCGCTCATTTCTAACAGCTGTAAGACTACCTGACAGAATGAGATTGAAGCCCACATAATGATGGGTTGTTGGTGGCTGGGACACACTATCCCCACAAAAGACTCTGCGTTCTTTATTTAGCTTGGCATTTAACTGCTGCACTTCATGGACTATTCTGGAAAGTGGCTTTGGAGCTCAGCCTCACTGGAAGCCGGCCAATACCCAACATCTGTGGGGATAGAAGACCCCCTACCCAGAAAAGGGAGGCATCTATTCTCTCAAAAGGACTTCTTCATAGTTGTCTTTTCAAACTGTAGTTGGGCCGAAATTGATGACTCACAATGTGGTGGTCAATTACTACATTGACTTCACCGGGCTAATGGATGCCTAGATAGCATAGTTGTAAAGACATCATTTCTGGGTGTCCCAGGAAGAGGTTAGCATTGCAAAGGACAACAGTAAAGATCACTCTTGCCTTTGAGTGAGCATCATCCAATCTGCTGAGAGCCTGAACAGAATACAACATTGGAGTGATTGGCACCACACTTGTGGTGGGTTGCAGACTATGCCCCAAACCAGGCTTAGTTGCTGACCATCAGTAAGCTAGTTGAGAGCCAAAATAATAGTAGAAAGCAGAATATGGAGATTGTTCAATGTAGCCACATTAAGGAGAGGGACCAAAAGATCCATATATATATATATATATATATATATATATATATATATATATATATATATATATATTCATTCTATATGTAGCAGTTCACAGAAAAGATGTGGTGCCCTACCTTCAACCCATCATTATTTTGGTTTCAGTCTCGTTCTATAAGGTGCTTTGACAAATTGTTAGGACTGTGTAAGTTCTCTTTGGGGAGACAAGGCCCCCTTTCGATAGCACCTTTCCTTTTTTCCAGCACAAGTTGCTGGGAGGGAAGTTCTCATGGTGGGGGTGTGTTGTGCTAACAGCCTGATTGTCAGACTCAGAGACACAAAGTGTCTCCTTAGACTATATTCATTTCTGACCAGGCTGGTTACACAATAGCACATTAGTTTGTCTTCTGAGCTGGAATATCCATCTCCCTGGCCCCAGAGACTGGGGCTCCTGGTCATGAGGCCTTGGTACTCGGGGGTTACCCTGCTCTCTCCTCTGGTCCTCAGACTTCAGCCTTGGACAGCATCACACTGACAGCTGTTCTGGTTCTCCAGCTTGTGGACAGCTGGTGGTAGACTTTCTTGGCTTCCATAATTGGGTGGGTCAATTGTCATGTTAAATTTCATCTCATATACTCACAGTATTTTATTTTCCTGTTTCCCTGGAGAACCCTAATGTATAGAGTCTTAGAGTCTACTTCGCATATACAAACCTCAGCTACATGTTTATTCCTACTCTTGTTGGGCTTATTGCCTATGTGCCCACCTCGATGAATTAAAGGCATACACTTTTTAAAAGCTCATTTCAAAGACACAAAACCAGTAGTAAAAAAAAAAAAACAAAAATAGCCGGGCATGGTGGCGCACGCCTTTAATCCCAGCACTTAGGAGGCAGAGGCAGGTGGATTTCTGAGTTCAAGGCCAGCCTGGTCTACAAAGTGAGTTCCAGGACATCCAGGGCTATACAGAGAAACCCTGTCTTGAAAAACCAAAATAAATAAATTAAATTAAATTAAATTAAAAATAAAAAAAAATGTGAAG
Organism: Mus pahari; assembly: GCF_900095145.1. Taxonomy (NCBI): domain Eukaryota; kingdom Metazoa; phylum Chordata; class Mammalia; order Rodentia; family Muridae; genus Mus; species Mus pahari. The sequence continues at coordinate 84,847,924 of NC_034602.1, forward strand.
AGGAGAATGACTCATTCCCTCTTGCCACAGATATGAAGGAAATCTCAGTTGCAGAAGATCTTGATTATAGCACAAAGTCTTAGTCACACCCTAAGTGACATTGTTGAAACCAAAACACAATCGCAGATACTAAGTGACATTGTAAAAACTAAGACACAATAGCAGATACTAAGTGACATTGTAGGAACTAAGACACAATAGCAAATACTCAGTGACATTGTTGGAACCAAAACACAATGGCAGATAGCTAAAGAGGACATCAGCAGAAAGGAATCCTAAGTTCTTTCAAACTCCTGAACCTCCTTGTCTTCCTTAGCAGTATTTATGCTGAGGGAGACCAAGTAGGATCCTGCAGTAGTTACTGCCTGGCATTCTACTGTCTATAGTTCATGCTGTCATTTCTACTTTCTGCCTTCCTCATCCAGAACTCACTTTGGCCAGAATTATTGAAAGGATGGTCTCAGAGGTAACAGAGGTCACCAAACAAATCCTGTTCATCATTTTCTTCCCATGCCCCTTTCTGTCCATATGACTACTGTCTTCCACTGAGAACAGCTAGAGCCTCTGGCTACACATTTCACCATAAAATATTGCTTCACATTGCCACGAGGAATACACCTCCCCTGGGTTATGGAATGCTACTATTACATCCTCCACCAGAGACTCTTAGGTTGTTCTGTACCACACAAAGAGATAAAGCTGGCAGGCTCCTATCCAGCCTAAAGAGGTCATTCTAATCACATCTGTATGGGGGTTTCAACAAGCTCTGCTTCACAAATTAGCTTTTCCACATTTATGGCGAGACTTTATGAGATCCTCTGTATTACCATCTCCACTAGCCTCAGCAAGAACATATTTCTAATCTTGGGACAGTAAGAGAAAGATAAAGTGACCCTGCATAGGCACAATTTAAAGTGCCATAACTGCATTTTGGAAAAAGTACAGAAGGCTGGAAAGTTTATTGATTGAGACTCAACATAGCAAAGATTAAAACAGATAATAAAACTACAGTCATTTAGCAAGTACATAGTACAGCAAAAAGACAAACTCACAAAACAGGAAGAGAACCAAGCATCTATAAAATTTTAATGGACAATATTGAAAGGCATGACAAATCAATCTGAGAGGTCAAGATTGTCCACTAAATGGTCTGAGGAGATGTGGTAAGAGGAAAAAAAATCAATAGAGATTTCCAACTTATGATATGTGAATATTTATTCCATAGGGCTGCATATAAACTTTTAACAAATAGAGACTGAAAGTGATCGGTCGCTGGAAGAGAGTGTGTCCCCTTGGCATCAGAGCAGAGATGGAAATTATAAACTGTTTCATCATCTGCTTACACAACAGGACAAACCTTCTGAACATGAAAGCCCATCCAAGCCCAATGGGCTAATATCTTCTCTCTATAGAGAGCTGATACAAACGGATAAGAAAAAGATTAAGACCCCTGTAGGAAAATGTTCAAAGAACAAGAGTTCACAGGGAGGCTATCTCAGACACTAAGGAAAACATGAGATAAATGCTCAACTTCATCTGTAAGCAAAGAACTACAATTAAAATGATATAACCACTCCCTGCCATGTCAAATCAGCAAAACCTTTGTATTGGCTGGATCTTCCTGAAAGGTAGAAAGATTTTTTTGTAGCAGTGGCCCCAAAAGATAAAGAAAAGATGAAACACAGTCTGTCACAGTTTGCAGATAGATGTTCTATCATACAACATGGCCATCTGACAAGAAAATTCAATAGATGGTGTTAATAACATTCATCTGTGTCCCCAGTCAACTGTCACAATAACGCTGTATCATGTACATTTTAAAAGTCAAACTTATGTTCATACTTTCTTGATTCCTATATCGGAGAAATGGAAAACAAGGCACAGAAAAGACAAAGGATCCACAGGAAAGTGGAACTTGAACCCTGAAGTCTGACTTGAGGGCCTTACGTATTGTATTACATTCTTCTGAAGTATAATTTAAAATATGAAGCAATTTTTAAAGTGATGGGAAGCAATATTTCAGTCATACTGGAAAATGGTCATGAAATAAAATGAGGAGAGGCTGAATTTAATATTATCTATTTGTTGGGACTAGTTGAGGCATGAGAATTGACTCAGCAGTTAAATCATTGGGCATGTTTCAGAGGACCTGGGTTTGATTCCTAGCACCCACATGGAAGCTCACAACAGTCAGTAACTCCAGTTCCTGAGAGAGACACTCTTCTGGCTCCCTGGTTAAGAGCACTGGTCACTCTCGTAGAGGACCTGGGATTGTTTCCTAGCACCCACGTCAGGCAGCGACTCCAGTTTCAGGGGATTTGGTGCCCTCCTCTGGTCTCTGTGGGAACTTGCACACAAGTGATGCACATACACAACCAAGATACACATAAACACATACACAAAACAATCACATGAAAAAAAGGTAATTAAAATAAATAGAAATCTCAAAAATTAAAAAATAAATTGTTTATGTGACAGAAATCTGAACTAGGCATGATATACATAAAATACTGGAAGAAAGGAGATTAAATTGGAACATTAACTATTGTGTCTAAGGCGAAATGTAGAGGAGACATCTCATCATGGCCTTTCCTGTCCCGTTTCCTGGATCCTCTCCAATATTGGATAGACTGGAGTGATTGAATACACCAAGTCATTTTTTTCTTTTGCTTTCTTTTTCTTAAGCAGTGGGTATCAAACCTAGAGCCCTACACATGTCAGGCAATAAATATGCTCTGCCCCTAGCCTCACCTGAGTTTGTATGTTTGCAAATACTGGGGATCAGAGCTAGGTTATCATATACAGTCGGGATCAGAGCTAGGGTATCATATACAGTCGGGATCAGAGCTAGGTCATCATATACAGTCAGGATCAGAGCTAGGGCATCATATACAGTCGGGATCAGAGCTAGGGCATCATATACAGNCGGGATCAGAGCTAGGGCATCATATACAGTCGGGATCAGAGCTAGGGTATCATATACAGTCAGGATCAGAGCTAGGGCATCATATACAGTCGGGATCAGAGCTAGGGCATCATATACAGTCGGCAGGCATTCTATTGCTGTGCTACATCACCAGGCTCCAAGTCTATTTTTATATAGCTTAGCTTCTCCTCCAGATGAGCCTGTACTGTAAATCAAGTGGAAACAACTCACATACTTAATCATGGATGGGGAGAGAGTGCCATACATGATGCCTGCCAACCATGAGTGCCTGAGTTGGATCCCCAGAACTGAGGTTAAAATGAGGAGGATGGTGGGGAAAATGAAAGAAGCAGGGGACAGCAGCAGCTTAGAACTCTAATTCTGGTTCTGGGAAAACAGAGGACAGCCTAACCAAACCAGGGGACTCCAGGGTCAGTGAGAGACCCTGTTTAAAAAACCAGAGCAGAGAGCAACTAGAGAAAGACACCCGCTGACAATTGCTGGCTTCTACATGTACACACACCCACGTGAATAAAAATTAAAAATAAAGTCCCCCAAACAGCAAACCAACTTCCGGGAGAAGGGAGCGTGTTTCAAGTATGTCAGAAGAAGGAAGCTGTGGATTAGAAGATGGGGTTTCTACAGTGATCCAGATCAAAGGAAGGGAGCAGAAAGCAGGGCATTTTCATGCCTTCCTTTCACATTCATTTCAATAGCATGCAAATACGAACTCATTTAATCCTCATAGACATGGCCCTGGGGACAGTGAGATGGAGAAGGTGACAATTGCCTTCCTCTCAGGAGCTTGCAGTCTAATAGGTTAGGACCATCAATAAACATCTTAACATACCTACCCATCTTGATGAATGCTCTGCACGAAGGAATGGGGGTGGTGCGAATAGAAAGTAACGAGGTGTGGTGCTAGAGAGGAGAGTTAGGGAAAGCCCCTTGTCATTTCATCTCCTGAAGGAGAACTGGCCTTATAAACACTATTAATGCAAGCATCAAGCTATACCACAGAGAAAGCGTTCCCAGCACCTCCACTCTCTCCCGACCTGGAATTAAGTCAGGTCCCTGGAGATCGAAGTCCTTGCCACAGTGTGCACTACACAGCTGAATCATAACTAGAAGATCAGGCTCACATTACTGCAGAAGCTCACTGGGGTGGCAGAAATGGGACTTTTAAATGAGGAATTTCACATATTGGTAAGCAGATCCTTTTCCTTAATATATTCAGAGGATTTTGCACCTTCCATGTATAACCATCACCAACAGAGAGGTGTTTAGAAACTCACTGCTGGTTGTTTCTGAAGGGCCTTGTGTGGCGCCGTGCTTTTTAGAAGCTACATATGTCTTGAATTAGTAAACAGCATAAGGGAGTAATCATCTTTAAAGGAGTCCTGTGGGGAGATGGCTCAATGGCTAGCACACTTACTGATCTTGCAGAGGGCCCACAGTTAGTCCCCAGCATTCACACAGGGGCTCACAACCCTGAATACCCAAAGATGCTGAAACTATCTCTAGTTCCAGGGGATCATATGCCCTTTTCTCCATGGCTAACCAGGTATGTATCTGGTGCGCTGTCACACGTGAAGGCAAAACCATCCATACATATAACATAAAAATAAATGACTCTTTTTAATTTTTAAACCATGAAAACTGAAAATATGGTGTAATGAGGAGAAAGAGCATCTTGGCCTTGCCAAAGTCAGCAGAATGCCATTGATGCCCCTGGAGTCGAGTCGGATCAGTGACCGTTACCACCAAAACTTTATTTACACATTGACAGTCCTTTTGCTAAAGGATGTCAATAAGGGCTAATGGGATAACAGGACCCTATCTTCTCATCAAAGTAAGATGATAATTAGCAGAGGGAATTAGTCAACAAAACATAGAAGGCTCACACAGGTCCTGGGAATGAGCTGGTTGGAACAAGTTTTTCCTGAGCCTTGCTTTCCAGCTGGAAGTGCTTAATGTAGTCCTAAGGTGTAACCAGGTAAAAATTGAGGGCAGTGTGCCAGCATAGCATATTTGAGGTCACAGGGCTAGCGACACTAGTCCTAAAAAAGACTGGGGAGCCCATTAGTAGGAGTTCTGTATCTGTGGCATCCACAAACACATGTTCAACCAAGAGGTTAAATATTTTTTTTTTAAATTGTGATCATACTGACCATGTATAGACTTTTGTATGGTTATTTCCTAGACAGTGCAATATAATAACCATTTGCATTACATTTACCTTGCATTATGTGTTACAACTAATAAACAGGTGACTGAAAAATATATAGTGTGGGAAAGGTACGGAGGATGGATGACTACTGGGTGGGGATGGAGCTGGATAGGAGGGATCATTTTTAGCATTATGCATTCTATAGCATAGTAGAGTAACTACAGCGGACAGAAATGAATTGAACTTTTCAGAACAGTTAGTAGGGAGGGTTCCCAGTCTATCCAAGACAAAGAAATGGCAAATGTTTGATATAACAAATACACCAAGTACCTTGATCTAATTAGGACATGTATAGACGCATTGAAGTACTATAAGGGGCCTCATAGAAATGACTATCAAAAATAAAAATATGTTTAAAAAGTCTAGGGGGATGTGTATAGGCTGTGATCAAATGCTACATTAGATGGCAGAGGCTGGGTGTCATTGGGTTGGAAGTCTGGGGCTTTGCTGGCACCAGTCTCGCGCCAACAGAATGATGACTGTGGCATTACCTTTTCACACTTTCTCCTCGGGCTTATCCTTTCCTTTCTGAAAATCTCTTTAGGGGAAAAAAAATGTTAAAGATGCTTATTAAGCATTTTTATGCTTTCGGCTGCTTATGCTTTAGGACTTTAAGACAGGAAATAAGCAGTAAAAGAGATTTTTTTTTTTTAAATCCTCAGAAAAATTTTCTGCGCAAAAGCTGCTTCTTGGGGGTGGTAGCGCGGGTGGGTATCGGTGTCTGCCGAGAGGCTTATCGTAACTGAGAACACAGAGCTTTTCTTTAAAAAAAAAAAAAAAATTCCTCAGCTGAGATGAATAATTGAAAATGCTGAGCCATTAGGACTTCAAAGATTAATTTCTCTGTTAATGCACAAGGTGATAGAGAGAAACAATCAAAGCTACAGAAAAGCAACCAAGCCGACTCAACTGGGGCAATTCACCTGATACTCAAAGTCGCCGCGCCAAAACTTTGATCCCTCTTAGCTGTGTTGGAAGGAGTTTTAGGTTATTTAAAACTACAGAAACTTTCCAACTCCAACCCAGAACTGTGTTCAGATCTATAACTCTGCTTTAATCCCTTCAGGTAATAAGATACAATGTGCTATTTCTGGGCACCGGGAGCTGTAAGATGGCTACTTAATGACCAGTGTCGGATATTCCCAGAAGGCCATGGGTATATTTTTAATATGCTTACTTGAGAGCCATGAGTCCATTCAGTTATATTAAACTTGGAGGCAGACTGTCTTACTTTGCTAAAGAAAGAACAAAAATTCAACAGAATGTCCCAGCAAAGAACAGTTTCCAGATGAGTAAGGCAGAATTATTGCAATCTGCACTTGGAAACGGTTAGGGGAAAAGGGAATTGAACCGAAAGGCCACATTGGGGTATAGTTCTGGCAGTAACCAGTACTGTCCTAGGTTTATAGTTAAAATACAGAGATTGGCTGAACTATATTTTTTTCATCAGTGAGATTTTCATAGCATAACTGTTTTTGGCTTTGTGCTTTATTTGAATTTTTTTAAATTTTGTTGTTTGTTTTTGGTTTTTTGGTGGGGAGGGGAGTCCTCCATGTAGCTAAGAATAAGCTTGAACTGTTAATCCTTCTACCTCTATGTCCCCACTGGGGTTATAGGTATTAGGTAGTATGCCTGACATTTACATATGACTTTAATTGGTAGGTAAAGAATTTACTCATCAGGATTATTCTGTCACTGTGAGGCTTTTGAGTCAGTGTCTGTGAATGAGGTGAGAATGTCGTTCTCACCAATTTTTTGTAAAACTTAAGCTCACATATATTTGTATCCTTTTCCCTTGACTCTGAAAATAGGAATTATTTATCAACAGTAATACTCAAGGAAACAGCTAAGTACAAGACTTACAAATGTCTCAGTGATAGACTCAAACTGTAGTAAAACTTCCTTTGTTACCTCCAATACTAAGACAATCTTATTTTCCCAGTTTTTATATCTGCCTTTGCTTTAGCATCGATGTATCTTGTTGATGTAACTCCAAAGCAAATTTCTTGTGGATTTTCCCCAGTATTTACTGAATATTCTTTCTTTCTTTCTTTTTTAACCAAAGATACTTATTTATTATTGTGTCTGTCTGTGTGTGTGTGTGTGTGTGTGTGTGTGTGTGTGTGTTCGCGCGCGTGCGTGCGCGTGTGCATGCACATGACCATGGAGTCCAGAAGAGGGCGCTGGATCTGCAGAGCTGGAGTTACAAGAGGCTGCCAGGTGCCTGATATACACCCTCCTCAAGATCAGCAGGCATCGCCAAGCACGGGGTCTTATCAGTAGTGTGAAACAAAAGACAAACCATAAGGAGGGCCTTAAAGTACCGTCCCCTCAGAGGAAACACCCTCACAACTTGGAACTCCAGGTTTGAGCCCCTACATGTTGGTTATAGCATCTAATCAGCACACCGAGTCACTTTGCCATCTCCATCTGTATTACAAGTAGCTTATTCAAGGCCCTTCACACGTTTATCAGGGAAACATGGCTGAGAACCCATGATTTCAGACATCTAAGTACTATACTTACTTGAATAAGAGTTACTTACAGTAACTCTTTGACCTAGTTTTCTTAAGCGTTAGACACTGTAATATATTGTAATTAGTAAATGTACAAAGTAATTTCAAGTGAGATAAATAAAATATTAAAATTTCTACCAAAATTGCTGTTTAAAATTAAACCAGAAAGCTGGGCGTGGTGGCGCACACCTTTAATCCCAGTACTTGGGAGGCAGAGGCAGGTAGATTTCTGAGTTCGAGGCCAGCCTGGTCTACAAAGTGAGTTCCAGGACAGCCAGGGCTATACAGAGAAACCCTGTCTTGAAAAAAACCAAAAAATAAAAAAATAAATAAAAATAAATTAAATTAAACCAGAGAAATTTTATGAATTTTAAAATTCATGTTCTTATTTTTGATCATGTAGGTAGTATGCATTGTATGTTTACTTGTGTACCTGATACGTCCTACATATATGCACATACAAATGGAAGCCAGAGGCAGGTATCTGTTTTCTCTCACTGTTGCTCCCCATCCTATTTCCTTGAAATACGGTTTCTCATTGAACCCCGAACTCACCACTTTGACTAGGCTGGCTGGTCACAAACCTCTTAGGATCTGCCTGTTTCCAACCTATAAGTCTAGGGTTCCAAGTTCATACAGCTATGCCCAGCGTGTTACAGAGCTGTTGAGGACCTGAGCCCAGTTCCTTACACATGCGCAGAAAGCAGTGAGCCATCTGCCTCACAGTCCATGGTTTCTTCTAAATATGACCACTCTCAGCTCTTGGTCTTCATACATGCCGTCTTTCATATACGAAACATCTATGAGGGGCTGGAGAGATGGCTCATTCAGTAAAGGTCTTCCCACTTGGGCATGAGGAATTGAGTTTGGTCCCCACCCCCACCCCCCTGCCACGCACAGAAAAACTGTGAGAGTCAGCATAGATCTGTAACCAGAGTGTCATGGGGCAGAGGGGGTGGGTGACTGAAGCTCACTGACCTGCTAGCTTAGTCAAATCAGGAAACTCCAGGTTCAGTGTGGAGAGCCACTAAGCAGGAGAACACACACACACACACACACACACACACACACACACACACACACGCTTGACACACTACGCACATATTCATTTATACACATATTCACATAAGAAAGTGTGAATAGTAAGTGATATTTAGGAAGCTAAACACAACAGTGTCTGCTATTGATTGGACTGCATTTTCTGTTTCCTGTTGCATCTAGATAAGAGCCCATCTTGGTCTTTTAAAAACTGTCTAGAGAATTCCTACCAGCTTAAGAGCCAGACAGGAGTTTGTCTACAGAACAGCACTTCCGTTCCTGCTGAAAGTACGGCTGTGCTGGCGGCCTGCTTTAAATCATGCAGGCTGAGGCCAGGTCTCCACCCATTACCAGATCTGCAATGTTGAACAGGTTATTTTCCCTCCCGGTCTCAGTTTTCTCGTTATATAAATAGGGTAATAATAATAATAGTACCCGTCTCGTGGGGGTTCTGTGACAATTGCCTAAGATAAAATAGAAGTGTTTAGCACAGCGACTTATGTGCAAGCTGTGCTCCGTGTTATTTGATACCATCTGTAATTCTAAAAATGTTCGTTCCCCACCCTAACTCATAAAGTCTAGTTAGACAGTAACCAAACAAAATCAAGGACTAGATCTTTGCTTTCAGGTTGTGCCAAGGTAATCTGGGGTAAGGACTGTAAATGTGTAACACTTGATTTATTTTATTAGCAATGCCACGTAATTATAAGGAGAGAAAGGAAAAGACAGTCGATAAGTAATTCTGGGGACCCTAATAAAGTATTTATTCTTTCCTATATGACCTTTTAAACTAGTGAGAGCCACTTGTATGTCTTGGTAACAGGGACATTACCTTCAAGAGTTTGTACGTGGGACACCTTTAGTAATTCCCTGCCTGTTGTCAATGTTAGGAAACCAATAATTAACCAAACAGAAGGTAGTACATTTTCAATTCTTGTGGAACTTTTCTCCTTTGTGTGTCTTGAAAGTATCTTTAGCTATCTATATTGGGAGTTAAGGAAAAACACACACCTTTGAGCATGCAGTACCTGTGCTAACACCACCAAAGGAACCAAGCGAACTCTGGGCGTAAGGTAGGAGGCATCAGGACGAGGGCAAGCTCCTGCTTGGCGGGAACAGTTCACGAGGGTGTGACATATGGATGCTGTGAGCTGCCTTCGGTGGCACAGACCTTATTTTCTTGGTAAATGGTTCTTCGGGATGCTGCAGGAACAAGCTACACTCTAGGTTTCTGCTTCTGAAAGGCCTGTGTGTGTCACATGCCTGACCGTATTTTACACTTCTTTTTTCCCTGCTTCCCTCCTTCCCTTTTTCTACCAGTGCTGTGGGTCACGCCCGGCTAGGTAAGAGCTCTACTGTTGAGCTACATATACCACTGGCCTTGTCACAAGGAATTTTTAGTTATTCTTTGAAAATCTCATAGAAGAATGCAATGTGTCTTAATGTCCACCCCACCTCACCCCTCCAATTCCTTCTGCCCCTGTCACCAATATATCTCCCTTTCAACATCATGACTTCTTGTTCTTGTTCCTCCTCTTCCTCTTCCCCTCCTCCTTCCTCCTCCCTCCTCCTACTCCTTCAAAAATAACCCAGAGTTCAATTAGCGCTACCTATATGTGCATCAGTGTGTGGAGTCTTCCAATGGGGAGCATGGGTAACTTGCCTGCAGATACCCCCACTAAAGAAAATTGAGTCTTCCTCCCTTCCTCCCTCCCTCTCTCCCTCCTTCTCTCCCTCCCTCCCTCCCTCCCTTTCTCAGCAGCAACTGCCAATAGCTCCTCAGCTAACACAAGAGTCCCTCCCAGTTCTACACTGGAAACTTTTTTGAAAAAAATTCAGTTCATCCCTGACCTTCCCTGCATCCCTGACTGTTCAACTTTAGGTTCTTTCTCTCTCAAAAAGAAAAGAAAACAAAACAGAAAGAAAACCAAGAAACAAAAAGAAAAACAAACAAAAAAAAACACCACAAAAAACAAAATTTGAAAAGCCCAAACAAAGCAAAATGAAACACAAACTGGACAAAAATACCATCAAGTTCCTTTTGTTTTGGCCAACTACTCCTGAGTGAACATGGGGTCTGCCCTGGAGTGTGGTTGATACTCAGTGACACGCCATTGGTTGATACTCAGTGACACGCCATTGGTTGATACTCAGTGACACTCCATTGGTTGATACTCAGTGACAAGCCATTGGTTGATACTCAGTGACACGCCATTGGTTGATACTCAATGACGTGCCATTGGTTGATACTCAGTGACACGCCATTGGTTGATACTCAGTGACACGTCATTGGTTGATACTCAGTGACACGCCATTGGTTGATANTGACACGCCATTGGTTGATACTCAGTGACACGTCATTGGTTGATACTCAGTGACACGCCATTGGTTGATACTCAGTGACGTGCCATTGGTTGATATTCAGTGACACGCCATTGGAGAAAATTGATTTTCCCTTTGCTCATGGCTGTCAGTTGCAGAGAGCTTCTGGTCAGGATGAGACCCTGTGTTTGCTTCCTTCTCTCAGTGCTGGGACACATCTGGGTTAAACCTGTGCACGTCCTACCTAATCATGGTCTTGTTCATACATTGTGCTGGGATTTTTAAATGGTTTGATTTGCTAGATGTCTTACTCAAGCAACCACAGTTGCTATTAGTTCATGTGTCAATAGCCAAACCATATCTAGAAATCAGAATCTCACATCTTCTTCCCATCTGCCGGCTCTTACATTCTTCTGCCTCTTCTACCGTGATGTTCCCTAAGCCGTGGAAATCACAGACCCTCCACACCCCGGACCCCGACCAGAGGCAAATACCTGTCTTGAAAGGACAGCAAAGCTCTTTGGTCTTACTTAAATGATGATTCCCACAGTGTGTTCTACATGTTTTCTGTGTCCTGCCTGGTCACCCCATTCGTTTTGTTTTGTTTACTTAGTTTTGTCTTTTCTGAAATAGAGTCTCACTGGGTAGTCCCGGCTGACTGCAAACTATGGCAGTCCTTTGACCTCAGGATCCCAAGTGCTGGGTCTACAATTGTGAGTCACCACTCCTGGCTCCCAGATTTCTTTTGTGCTTTCTTCTTTGCCACCAAAGTACCTGGCAGGTTTTTTTTTGCTACCTGTACTTATTTTTTCATCCAGCAGGGGGAGGAGGATGCTTTAGCTGGTATCTGGATTTTGTCTGATTTCCAAAACAAAACAAAATAAAACAAGAAGCTTTAGCAGCAATAAAACTTTACAAGCATGAAAAGTATTAGCAAGAGCAATTTATGTTTGAAGCACTGTCTCTTAGTGTGCTCCAGCTTGGCCTTCGGTTCCTTGGTGGAGAGATTACAGGTGTATGCAACAGTCGCAATTGTCATTAATCTTATTGAACAAATAAAGTGAATTAGAAAGAATATATATATATATATATATATATACACATATATATATTTGAAATATATATATTGAAATATATATATATATATATATATATATATATATATATATATATTTGAAAATAAGTCTTTCCTCATACAATACATCCTAACCAGTCTCCCATCCCTCACTCCTCCCACCTCCCCCATCCCTCCTCTCTTCCTGGATCCACTCCTCCTTTGTCTCCCATCAGAAAAGACCGGGCGTCCAGGAGACCACAACCAAACATGACCAAACAAAACACACTAAGACAAGACAAAATCCCTCATACCAAAGCTGAACAAGGCAACCCGTCAGGTGGAAAGGAGCCCCAAGAGCAGGCTAAAGAGTCAGAGACCGCCTGCCCCCGTCAGGAGTCTGAAATTGGTTGGTTTCGTGTGACAACCCGACGTAAGCTAGAGTCATCGGAGAGGAAGGAGCCTCAGCTGAGAAAATGTCTCCATGAGTTCTAGCTGTAAGGCATTTTCTCAATTAGTGATCAATGTGGGAGGGTCCAACCCAGCGTAGGTAGTACCATCCCTGGGCAGGCGGTCCTGGTCCTGGGTTCTATAAGAAAGCAGGATGACTAAGCCATGGGAAGCAAGCCAGTAAGCTGTATCCTTCCATGACCTCTGCCTCCAGTTTCTTCCCCTGCTTGAGTTTCTGTTTTGACTTCCTTCAGTGATGGACTGTAACCCGGAAGTGTAAGGTAAATTTAAACCTTTTCTTCTCCAACTTGCTTTATGGTCATGGTGTGTCATTGCAGCAATAGAAGCCCTAACTAAGACAGAGTCCTATAAAAACACCAAGCTAACACCCACAACATATATGCAGAATACCTGGTGCAGATCTGTGTAGGTCCCATGCTTGCCACTTCAGTCAGAGCCCCTGTGCTCCCTGCTTAATTGATTCAGAGGGCCATGTTCTCCTGGTGTCCCTGACACTTCTGACTTCTGTAAAGAAAGATGATTTTTAAAATTGCCATTTCTGAGCAGGATGTCCTTGTGAAGTAAAATAAGCATACTAAGAAAAAAATCAACAAAAACAAATTTAAGTGGAAAAATATAGCTCTTGATCCTGCCAAATAGCTGCTGGATAATTTGAGGTGAATTACTGAACTTTCATGGCCTGCAGGACCCTTAAGAGTAAAATTAGGGGACTGTGATAGATGTTATAAAAGGTCTCTCATGCCTCTAGGATGACACTCTTCAGATTAACAAAAGTCAACCTCCCCTGTGGGCAATTTCCTAAAAGAAGATCATGAAACGATCATTGTGATTCAATGCTAGAGTATTAAAAATGGTCTGATTCTACCCAGAGGAGTTCAAGATGAATCGAAGAGAGATAAGCAGAGGCATTTCGGGGCAGAAAAAAGGCAATAGTGGGTTTTAAATGAGTATAAAAATCTAGATGAGTCACCCAAGTAACCGGCGAACAGCATGGGATGTGAACTACAGAATGAATATCACAAACATGGAGCCCAAAGAACCAATACCAAAACTTTGAGAATTTAATTATATTAAAATTTAATACCAGAAGCTTTTCTTTACAACACATATAGACTTCCATTCCTGGATTGAGGGGCATAATGGTGAGCCCTACAATCCAGCTCAAATAGTTAAAGCTCTCAGCAAACACATGGAAGTGTGGTTGGACATTGCACAACAATGTAGTCTCAAGAGAAGGAACCAGACAAATGGGGTTTTAATCACCAGGAATTTCTGCTCGGGAGATTTTTCTAGAAGAGCCTGGTGTAGACAGCGAGAAAGCAGGGAGAGCTATGGTCTGGCTGGACCCAAGAGCTGGTGGCAACAGAGGCACCTGGAGTACAACAGTAGAGAAAAGAGAGCTACTTCACTGAAATTGCTACAAATGTGAACTGACTCTCCCTCTTTGGGTTAGCTCTTGAATAGTCAATTGTATGGTAATGAACGATGCTTCCTTGAGGGCAAATGGAAAGCCAGAAGGGTGTGGTGGAAAGTGCAAAGATATACAGATTTCACTTCCTCCTGGGAGGCACTGGAACCACATTATCTGAACGGAGAGGCCTTGATACCTAGATGTGTGTCTGGCAGGACTGTCTATAATTCCAGAACTGTATATAATTCCAGAACTCGAGAGACTAAGGCAGGAGGGTCACAAGTTTGAGGCCAGCCTGGGCTATATAATATATTAATTATTATTCTCATTGCTGTGACAGAATATACGAGCCAAAGTAGTTTGGGAGGTGCGGGGGAGCCACTGTCAGGGAAGGCAAGGAGGTGTGAGTGGCTTGATCGATCTTCAGCGCCCAAACTGAAGCCTAGCAAGGGGAACGCCCGTGCCCGGTCATGGGCTCTTCTCTTCTCGTTCAGTATGGGGCACTATCTTGTGGCGTGGGCCCTCTGTCCTCAGTGAAAAGTCTCTGGAAACGTCATTGTGTTGGCTAAACTAGATGTAATATGAAGGCTACTCTAGACCCATGGCAAACCTCAAAGAGATGGAGACAATCCGCAGTAACAGCTCTCTCTCACTAACTTAGCAACTCAATAAGATGGTAGACCGACCAAAGGAGAGGGGCTGTAATGTTTGCTATACAATGTTCAGTGTCCCAAATCTAATCAAAATAAATTACACTTAGGAAGAAGTGAAGTGGAAGTAGAATAGAAAATGATAAAGAAAAATGGAATATCTAGATTAAAAATGATAACACAAGATATTATCAATATACTCAAAGTTATGAAGGAGAATATTTACATAGGAAATAGAGTGTGTATTTTAAAAGCTCAGGTAGAAATATGAAGTTGAAAATTAAAAAAAAAAAAAAACCTGCCCTGGTGGGATTAATAGTAGTTTAGAAACTTGGACAAATAGTTGGGGAAAATGAACTTTTAACAACAGATGACTCTCAAATAAAACACCAAGAATAAAAAGAGATGACAAAACAGAACAGGTTGCCATTGTGAAATGAAATCACCAAGTTTCATGTATGGCCCCAGAAACAGAAAAACAAAGTAAAATCCAAGAAAAAAATGTTCAAATACCTCTCAGATTTGTAGTAACCTAGGAACTCATATACCCAATAAAAATCAAGGAGTTCCCAAGGATTAGAAAAGGAGACAGTTTTGCCAAGTGTGTGCATGCCTCTAATCCCAGCACTTGAGAGGCAGAGGCAAGCAGAGCTCTGTGAGTTCGAGGCCAGCCTGGTCTACAAATCAAGTTCAGGACAGCCAGGGCCATACAGAGAAACACCGTCTAGAAAAATCAAAAGAGAAGGGGGAGGCAATTGTAGCTCTATTTCTAAATAATCAATACAGATGAACTCTTGTGAGTCTCCGGAAGGGGATAAATATTTACATATGAAGGGAAAGGCATCACAAGTCTCATTAGAGCTGGGTGTGGTGGCCTGTAGTGCCAGCTACCAGGGAGGCTGAGACCGGATGGAGTTCTGGGTTGTAGCTATGCCAACTGGGTATCTGAACTAAGTTCAACATCAATATGATAAACTCCCAATTTAGCTCTGAGATGACTCACTGAACTACACACTTGCTCCTTGGTGTAAAGCATGAGAATAAAACCAAGAAGGCATTTGACAAAATTGGTGTCTGCAAAATAGACAAGCTCTGCTTAAAATATCAATACTGGACTCAGCAATTCATATACATATATACATACATATATATGTATGTAACAAAGAAAAAGAGGTTATCAAGTTGAAGGAGCATTGGAGAAGTTTGAGGAAGAGTCACTGGGATTGGCTGAAGAGAGGAAAGGGAGGGAGGAAGTGATGTATTTCTATTTTGATTAAAAATATTTTTAACGCACACACACTGAGGGGAGTGCTATATACATTTAACTTTCCAAAAAGTTTTTTTTTATTCATGTATATATGTCTATGAACCACATGTACATAGTGCCTGCAGAGATCAGAAGAGGTCGTCAGATCCCTTGGGATTGGAGTTACAGATGTTGTGGACTGCCCTGAGCTGGGAATCCAACTTCTGCAAGAGCAGTCAGTGATCTAACTACCAGGCCATCTCACCACTCCAGCATCTTAAGTTAACTTTCTGAATAGTTTATCATAGTAGGCTGACATTGTGATTATTCACTTACCTTCAATGTAAATTCCTCCTGATTTAAGACTTTTTTTAGATTTCTCACTTAAATATTAACTCTTTCCTCACTCAATTCTCTTTAAACATTTCATCAAAATCCCCATTTCTATAGTTGACAATGTAACTCATTGGAAGGATGCTTGTCCTTGGTTTGAACCCATGCTCAGAACAAAACCAAACAAATAAAACAAAATACCCCTAAAAACAGAGCTATATTAATATCGTCAAATTTGTTTTTATTTTCTAGTATATTTTCTTTTTTAAGAAAGCAGGAAAGAAGACTATCCAGACACTTAAAGATCACCCCATTTTGTATGAGAGAGTTCTCTGTGTCCAGTTGATGGAGCAAACTCTCCAGAGATTAAAACACAAGATGTGGCTTCTCAGAGGTATCCAAAAGGTAGCATTTACCAAATGGCCATCATGTAGGAGCATGTAATCAATGCATGATTGCCTGACAATATCAATACTTGCGTTTGGTATCTTCTTCATTTTGGATTTTTAACAAATAAAGCCACTTAATTTGGTATGGTTAGGTTTCATGTCAGAATTCCTTTTTGTCAGGTTTGCAACCCCATAGGAAGAATAACATTATCAACCAACCCGACCCCCCAGAGCTCCCAGGGACTAAGCCATCAACAAAGGAGTACACATGACTCCAGTTGCATATGTAGCAGAGGATGGCCTTGTCATGTATCAATGGAAGGAGAGGTCCTTGGTCCTCTGAAGGCTTGATAGATGCCCCAGTGTAGAGGAATTGAGGGTGGGGAGGCAGGAGTAGGTGAGTGGGTGGAGGAACACCCTCATAGAAGCAGGGGGGAGGGATGATGGGATAGGGGGTTTCTGGGAGGGAGGGAAACCAGGACAGGGAATAACATTTGAAATGTAAATAAAGAAAATATATAATAAAAAAGAAAGATACGTATATTATAGAGAAAAAAGAATTCCTTTTTGTCTGCATGTAACAGCAATTATTCTGAGATAATTTTGCCTTTATTGTAATCTTTGTGTGCAATGCTGCCAATTGTTCCATCAACATTTTACATAGGACCAGTGGAATTTGAGAACTCTAAAACAGATGCGAAGCGTAGTGCGCTATAATTCTACAAAGGCATCTTTCTGTAAGGAGCCCAGGAGGCCGCTTGGAAATGCTCCTTTTCAGTGAGCAGCTCCCCATTACCTTTCTCTGGTACCTCTTGAAAGCTGAGGCCTGCACGACACAGAGGGTAAAACGACTTTAAACTTAGTCCGCTCACCATTGTATTTTCAGGTTTTGGCTTTTGTGAGACAGGCTCCCCCCCTATGTTGACCTGACTTGCCTGGAATTCAGTAGGTAGGCCAGGCTGACCTCAAACTTGGGGCACTCTTTCCTCCCCTGGTTCCCAGGTGCTGGGCTGACAGATGTGTACCATCATGACTGCCCATCCCTAACCTATTATGCGCAAAGGAGCTGTCACTTGGTATTGGTCTGTTATAGCTATGTTAGCTCAGAGGAGTCTCTTAAACGCTTGCCCAGAGCCATTTTGCACACAGCCGATGGTCTTCTCTAGGCTTCCCATGAGCACTTCCGTCATGGCAGCCTCTCCTTCCTGAGATGGTCCCCCCTCCCTCCTCACTGTCCCTTTGCTTCCTTTCTGCTTCAGCGGCTTCTCATTTGCCCCTGTCCATCCTCTTCCCTAGGCTCATAGTCAGGTCAAGCTGCTGATGGCTTACTGTTTCACACTCTTGGGAGCCTTAAGAGTAGAGTGGGGCACTGGTTGTGGACAAGATCTTTCTGAAGAAAAGCTATTGTGTGGATCTTGGTTTTAAGTAACTATTAGTTATTTCCCTAAATAAATAACTATTAGTTATTTTTTTGCATGGCTGGGAATTGAAGCCAAGGCCTTGAACATACTCAACACATTTTCTACCACTGAAATATCCACAGCCCACGTCATATAACTATAAGAGGACTTTATGTCATCATTGTGAGCTCATGTCATCAAATGTCTTAAGCTCTCTGTATGGTGTCATTTTTACATCTAAGTGGGCACTCTCTTCCCAAAACTGCTGTGCTGTGTCTAAATCACACAGATAGATGTTCTGAATCTAAACGAAGAGCACAAATCCTAATAGTACTGAAAATTTCTGTGGTGAGAGCATGGCTCCTCTCATGATCAAGTTCCTCCTGCTTGATTTCTCTCTGGTGGGTCTCCCCAACACACAGAATATTCCAAGGCCCCCAGAAGATCCCTGAAAACACCAGTCATACTTATTTTGGATATATAGCACATTATTTTGGTACATACATATATCTACAATAAAATATGAGTTTTCATCCTAATCTGTAACTGTTCCTAAACAGTAAGAGATTAGTGACTAATAAAGCAAAACAATTATAAGAATCTATTTGTAATAGACGTTCTCTCTCATTCTCTCTCTATCTGTCTCACTGTCTGTCTGTCTGTCTGTCTGTCTGTCTGTCTCTCTCTCTCTCTCTCTGTGTGCACGCGCACGTGCGCAATTGCAACCATGGAAAGTGAAATTATGGATACGATACTATACTTACTAATTTTTGTGACTTGCAAGCTAAGTCCTTAAGGCTCACAGAATCAATCTTGGTTCATGTTTATTTATTTGAGTACTTTTTTTTAGCTCAAACTCAAAATTTGAAAGTAAATTGTAAAAATAGATTATAAGCAAGAGATAATCATAAAATCTTATGTTGATATTCATAGCAAACTTTTCTTAATACTTACAATAGATATAAGAAAGAATGATGTAATTATTTTAGGATGGAGTCTCATTCACCCTGTTATAATTGTGTAAGCGCTTCTTACAGTATGAGCTAAAAGCAATATGAGTGAAGATAAAGAATTATAAACATCATAAGTTCCTTTTCTGTTCACACATCTGCTCTCAAAGGCATCTTTATATTGATACAACTCAGAAACGGCTTTCAGTCCAGGTTCTTATTTTAATTTCACTAACCTGAAAATATTTTTAGATTATTTCCTTTTTTACTCATGTGGATATTAGTATGTATGTGTGTGTGCCTGTATATGCACATGCATATGTGTGCCCGAGGAGGCTAGAAGTAGATGCCCTGGAGCTGGAGTCACAGGCAGCTGGAGTTTGCCTAGCATGTGTGCGGGGCACGGAATTCAGGGCTGAAAGGCCCCGAAGGCCTTGTGAATGAAAACATAACTTTAATTTGCTTCACTTTAATGATTATGATGAGCACACATTCTGGGTGCACATATCTTGATTAATAAATAAGAATCATAAAGGGACAAGAAAAAAAATTCACTTTGTAGCCTAAAGAACTTTATAACTGGTCAAAGGCACACCCCACTTCTGATACAAAACAGCTTCACTAGACATAACTAAAAGCATGACTATTTCCAGAAAGACATAGGCTTCAAAAGTAACTCACTTTAAAAATAGAGATATACTGTTTATTATATTTGAGTGTAGGTGTACATACAAGCTATTGCATGAATGTGAAAGTCAGAAGACAAGTTATGGGAGTGGGTTCTTTCCAACCTTGTGGATCCTGGGCATCTAAATTCCATCATCAGACTTCTCAATAAATGATTTTACCTGTTATAAATAAATAAATAAATATCTTCTCACTTAGTTTAATCATATTTGAAAGGAGTTCGATGAAACACCGAAAACCATAGGTTTGTTCTCTCTCTCTCTCTCTCTCTCTCTCTCTCTCTCTCTCTCTCTCTCTCTCTGAGTATCTACACATCTTTTGCTTTATACCTTCTTATTTTGCTTGGCCAACAGAGCTGGATTCTTACATCTTTCACTGTACTGTTTAAATTATTCCTTTTGCTTGGTTAATGTTAATATTTTGTCCTTTTTTTTTTTT
>NC_034602.1:84868069-84910014 GCF_900095145.1 Mus pahari
GGAACTCACTTTGTAGACCAGGCTGGCCTCGAACTCAGAAATCTGCCTGCCTCTGCCTCCTGAGTGCTGGGATTAAAGGCGTGCGCCACCACACCCGGCTTATTTTGTCCTTTTTAATTTTGTGTTATTACCTCTCCAAATTCTTAGTAGAATTTTCTTGCCACAGCTATTTACTTTTATATTGTGCCCTTTTGGAGGTTATTTTATGGTAGATATAACTAATATGTAGAACACACCTGAATACATTTTTTAAAAAAGAAACCCTATCCACTTGTATCTATTGTGATTTTTTTTTTTTTTTACACTGCTAGGAATCAAACCTAGGTCCTTAATTAATGTCTTGATTTTCTTTTGACTACCTCACTTCATACTTCCTATACACTCAGTCTTGGCAAAAGGCAGAGGAGAGATCGTACTTTGTATTTATGATGTCCATTTATTTATTTATTTGTTTATTTATTTATTATATCGCCTTTTCCAGTATTCACTGATTTTATTTCTTGTCTTTTGCTCTTCTTAGTGACTAGTCTCATTTGTGTTGGTCTAGGATATTTGTATGCTTTAGCTGCTTGATATGTCTCGCTCTTTCTTTCTCTCTCTCTCTCTCTCTCTCTCTTTCTCTTTCTTTCTCTCTCTTTCTGTCTCTCTTTATCTTTCTGTCTCTCTCTGTCTCTTTCTTTTTCTCTCTGTCTTTCTTTCTCTCTCTTTCTGTCTCTCTCTTTCTGTCTCTCTCTTTCTGTCTTTTTCCTTTCTCTCTCTTTCCGTCTCTCTCTCTGTGTTTCTTTCTTTCTTTCTCTCTGTCTCTCTTTCTCTCTTTCTGTCTCTCTCTTTATCTTTCTCTCTCTATCTTTCTCTCTGTCTCTTCCTTTCTTTCTCTCTGTTTCTCTCTCTCTCTTTCTTTCTTTCTTTCTTTCTCTCTTCCCTCCTTTTTTTGTCTCTAGCAAATGTCTTTCCTGATTCTGTGCGTGGTTCACACAGTTTCCGCATAGCCACTGCTGGAGTTTTGGATGGGTCAGTCAGCTCAGGCTGGTTACCCGGAGCACCCAGCTTTCTAGTGGTGAAGGGTGACTGAGGAGGGGCTCACTCCTGCTCAGGGTCTCCCGTCCTGTCAGAGTGGCTGAGGCTTCCCCTGCATAGCATCACCTTCAGTCCGTGTCTACTTTCCTAAAATCCTGTTTCTCCAAAACAATTTTATTTCAGCTTTTATTTCAACATTTATTTTTGTCAGATAACAATTGAGCTTCTTTATGGGATACACTGTGTGGTGTTTTGATACCCCTATACATTATACAATAACTTATTACCCATATAATAATATTTTGGTTATCCTTTGCCTCAAACATTTATCAGTTCCTTAATTTTAATCACATTTAAAAATTTTACATTGTATTTATTTCATTTCATGATTCTAAAGTGTCATTCATATTGATATTTATACTAATCAGTGCATTTACTGATTTTTTCAATATTTTTGATAATCCATAGAAATATATTTTAGAGATTTTGAGAAAGATTGAATAAGAAATAAAATTTATGAATATCCAGTTAGGTTAAAAAATCTTCATTTGTCTTACAGTTTGATAATTATATGCATTTGTGTGAAATTTGTATGGGATTTTAGCTTCAAAATAATTTTCCTTTATAAGTTCAGAGAGAATAATTTATTGCTTTTCAGCAATGAAAATAGAAAATTTAAATCTGAGTTGTGGCTATTTGTGGATCTTTAAAAGAGGAATTTACTTCTAAAGCTCTCAGTGCTTATCAGAATGATCTTTTTAAAACTCATTTTTATTTTAATTTATTATCTGTGTGTGTGTGTGTGTGTGTGTGTGTGTGTGTTGATGCATGAAGGTACCACAGCAGAAATAAATAGGTCAGAAGTCAACTTTCTATAGTAGGTCCTAGGAATCCAACTAAGTAGACAGGTTCTTATCATCTTGTTGCAAGCAGCTTTATTCTCTGAGCTAGCTGGCTGGCTCATTACCAGAATATTCTTAACTATATTTTCTGTTATTAATTTTGCTTAGAATAAGATTCTGTGATTTCTTGCCCTGAAGAAAAGTGTCCTTGTTGTTTTTCCCTTTTATTATTATATAAATTAATTTAAATTCATTCAAGTGAGTCACAAACACATTCTTTAAGAATTCAAATATAGTGGCACACAGAGCAAAGGTGTCTGGAGTCACTCACAGTTGGTGGGTATCTTATGGACAGAAGAAGCCATGAGGTATACCCTGTGAGGAATGTATACACAGGAGTCCAGGAGATCCCTGGAGAATCACGGCTTCCCAGTGCCCGTCACCTACCTACCAAGGCTGCAGAGAACACACTGGTGAGAGTTCACCAGCTGCAGGGAAGATGCTTAGTGATGCCTCAGGTCTGCAAGCCAGGGTGAAAGGCAGTGAGGCTGTTACAGGCTGACAGGAACCCAGGATAACAGAGGCCAGGTGGCAGCCCTTAACTTCTGGAAGCCAAGTGGATGCAATTATCATAATGAACCATGAGTCTGGAATGACAGCCATGGGGACTTGACCCAAAGAGGGTTATCTAGACGGCTCATTGAACAGGTTAGCCCACGGGCAAAGCAGATGAAAGCAGACATGGGAGCTACTTAGCTTGTGCAGTCTGAGAAGACTGGGAATGAGGCACCAGAAGGCTTTGGGCAAGCACTGTAATAAAAAGCAATAATATTTTGTCCAAATCCAAACCAAACCAGCTTTTAGACCAGGGAGCCCATAGGCTGAAGACAAGACTGGATCCACAGGAAGATGGCTCCTGCCATCTCGTGACAATTACTGTTACAGTTGCCCTCCCAATCCTTCTCTGAAAAGATCCATGGTTTTTCAAGAGACTATTCTGGGGAAGAGGAGTTCCCACAGGCAGAGAACCCGTTACTGTATTCTGTTTCATGCCAAAGTACTTCTCTTAGTTCATTCCGTCTGTACTGGCAAAGCACTACAAACCGGGCCACTTACACACAGCAGGAATCCATCCCTCATACTTGGGAGCTGAGAAATCCAAGATCAAAACACCAGCAGACTGGTGTTTGCGGAAGACTGCTTTCTGCTCTGGAGATGGTGCTATCTTCCAGTTCTCACGGAGCAGAGGGCGGCAAATGAAGGCTGGCTGTGCTTCATGTAGCAGGAGAGATGAAAGGGCAAAAACAACCCAGACTCCTTTACGGTGGCTGATGCCACTCATGAGGGCTCCGATCACATGACTTAATCAACTTGTAAAGGCCTTTCCACTTGTCTGTCTGTCCGTCCATCTATCCATCCATCTATCCATCCATCTATCTATGTATATTTCTATGTGCTTATCTATGTATATACCACATACACATACCACATACAAACCACATACATGCACACATACCACTCACACTCATACAACACAAATATTCTATACACACACACACATACACACCTCACATTCTACACAGACACAAATACACCTCACATACGCATAACACACACACACACACACACAATACACACACACTACACACACACACTACATACACACCACTACTCATCCCAGAAACAGAACCTGTAAGAGACAGTAACAATTATACCAATGTTCAGCTGGGTGAGCCAAAAGGTTTTTATTGGGGTTCTAACAGGGATCTAGATTAGGGGTTACTTAAATGGAGCAGGGGTGATTCAAATGCAGCCACATCACCAAAAACCCACCTGCAACTGATGATAACTCAAGCCACAGGTGACATACAGCTCATCACAGGCAGTCCTAGACCTCCTTCGTTTTGTACTGCTGGGGAAGGGTCCCAAGAAACTTCTAAGGTTTTGTTCTCTCTTGCACCATTTTGTTTCCCTGTAGAATGGGGGTTCTCAGTCTGTGGGTTGAGACCTCTTAGAGGTCAAATAATCTTTTCACAGGGTCGCATATCTAATATTTGCATTACAGTGCTTAACATAAAAATTCTAGTTATGAAGCAGCAACAAAGATAATTTTACAGTTGGAGGTCACCATTACGTGATGAACTGTATTAAAAGGTTGAAGCACTGGGAAGGTTAAGAACCGCTGCTCTAGAACCTTTCCCTCCCTCCTGCAGGAAATGTTTTAATTCAGAGGAAACTGCCAGGCTCCTTCCTCTTAGTATTATGACACTGGCAATTAAGTTTCACATTTATAAATTTGGGAGGACATAGTCACATTGTAGCAAGTAGTTAATCAGCAAACTTTAAAATAAAGAGATGAGTGGCTTAGCCTGTTGGTTCAGGCCTACAATCTCAACACTTGGAAGAAGCAATTCAGGGTCATTATCCAGTGTACTCTGAGTTTGAGGCTAACCTGGACTACATACAACCTCTTCTCAAATGGGAAACAAAAACAAAGTAGTTTACTTTGGGTTAGGTCGGCCCAGAGTCAAAGGTTCTTCTTATTATTAATAATAAGAATTGTGTCAGACTATATTGTGTCAGTATATGGAGAGTCCACCAGCTCCATCAGCTTCCAGAACAGAAGGGGCAATGAGCGAAGGGAATGTGGGCAGTGTCTAGGAGGTAGAGAAGGCAAGAGATAGTTCCTTTCCTAGATAGTTTTTCTCTCCTGGAGAGAAGAAACAATGACTCTGCTGTCAGCCCAGCAAAGTCCTTTTTAGATGGCAACTTCTAGAACTATAAAGTAACACATGTGTGTTGTGTTTGCAACCAAGTTTCTGTGAATTTGTTATTGAAGCAGTAGGAAATGAACACGTACAAGAATCCTCATCCACTTAATTTGTAAATCTGGCCACCAAAGAAACCAGATGGCTCATAGAGGATTCCAGTAGACTAGGGCAAGCCCCACCAGAAAGCAGCTACTCTTGGAGTTGTTGAGCCAAATGTGGCACCACTTCAGTAGCAAATTAGCACGATCTCAGCATGGGAGATGTCACCAACTTGCTAAATATATTCTCTGTTATTCCAACTGTAGAAAAAACCAGATTTTGTGAACATTCACATGGAATGTGGATATGTATATTTACAGTTTTTACCCAGGGTTATTTTAAATCTATTGTGATCTTTAATAGGATGATGTATCATAATATGTTCTGAGGAGACTGGATTGTGTGGCTATCCTTCAAAACAATCTACTGACCTATACTATGCTTTGATGAGTGACAAGACGTCTATGTGCCTGATGGCCAAAGACAAACTTTACCAAGTCTCAAGAGTGTATTACGTTGGAAACAATTTTCGAAAACTCAATAGTCAGGATGTGCCAAAATACCCCTTCAAAACAAAAAACAAATGATTGAGTCTTGCACCTTCCAACACATGGGGAAGGAGAAACAATACCCAAAGCCCTCTCTGGGTTACAGGAGGTAGCATGTTCTATACCTGGGAAATCTGCTCCCAAAGCTACCGTCATAGAGTAGATCCAGAACAAGAAAGACCTGTACTGTAGATCCCTGCTACAATGGAGGTATCTCTGTTGCTGATACCAAGCCATCTGGCAAGTCTCTGTGATATTGGAGATGGATGAGTGGGGGAAACAGAGGCTGAGTGGAGCTTCTGGTCAACCTACTGTGGTGGAATGTGTGCAGGCTCTTGGGGCAATGGAGGCCGACCATGCCTTAGTAGAGAATAACACTCCTTCTGAAAATCAACTCCTGCTATGCAGTTGGTGTTAGATGGGGCGGCGCATCCCTGGACAAAACACGCCAAGGCAGCACAGATCACACATGTGACTTTATTGACAGAGGTGCCACTGAAGGGGGGTTGAGGGGAAGAAGTGAGGAAGGGAGAGAGGGCTATGGGTCGAGGTCCTTGCCTTTTATGTAGTAGTATCACAGGTAACCAACGCATGTGACCGCAGGTGATGCAGGGAATGCATGCGCAGGAGGGGTGCCGTGGCAACGGATGCAGGAGGGTCTTTGATGCCTGGGAATGACATTGTCATTGGGTTCAAAAGCTGTCTGTAAACAGCTACTGGCAGTCCCGGGATGGTTCTGATGCTAGTAGTTGGGGTTTGGTCCAGATGGAGCATCTGGTACCATGAGAGACCAAGTAATTCCAACTATGCTTCCTTTTAAAATTATTTTTATTTTATTATTTTATGTTTATGAAGTGTTTTGCCTGCAAGTATGTCTATGTACCACTTGCACGCCTGGTGCCCAAAGAGACCAGAAAAGGGCCCAAGCACCCCAGGAATTGGTGTTACAGATCATTGTGAGCTATTAGGTGTGTATGCTTGGAATTGAACCTGGGTCTTCTGCAAGAAAAAGTGCCCTTAACCATTGAGCCACTGCTCTAGCCACCAACATTGCTATTTGGAACCAGGTTCTGTTTTACCAGACTATACGGTAGGGTAGGCTCAGTAGGGATCTATTGTTGGAAAAAAAAATAGTACATACAGTTAGGGGAATGAGCTTGTGGACAAAACCTTCCTAAACAAGTGCACCAGGACCTGTGCATATAACCTTCATAATCTTCATAAATAAATACACCAGGACCTGCGACACCCACTACCCTAATTCCAGTGTCCCACCCTCCATTCATCCCTATAGCTGCTTTCAGGATCCTTTACAGCCAACAGAGCTTCACAAATAAGGTAGCTGCGCATGTGAGAAAGGAGTTGAAAGGATGGAGGTCTGGGCAGAAAAGCTCTCTGTGCATCTTTTCTGAAGAATAGGCTTGGGATACATACACACACACACACACACACACACACACACACACACACACACACCAAATAATCACCAAAGAGCATTCATCATGGAAGAAGTACTCAGTAAGTAAGTAGATAAAATTACTTGGCCATTTGACATCAGCTAGCCTTGTCTATCAGCAGATGGGCACCTGGAGTAGTTATGGTGAGAGAGGTGACAGCACTGCTAGTGTGGTATAGCATGAGTTGGTTGTTACTGCCAGTCAGGGAAAGGGGCAGTAAGTCTTCAGTATGTATGTCACTGTTCTTCAAGAAGACTAGGCAGCCATTTGGTCTGAGTTAAGTACCAGTTTCTTTCTTCCCTGGAAGAGTCAGGCATTTGTTTTAACAGGAAGCATCAAGTATTATGGGGGCTGATGGATGTTTTCTGCCCACAGATTCTAATCAGTGAGGTGATCTGAGACTTTATGAAGTTTCAGCCCACCAGGATGGCATTTCAACTGGGTAGCACTGCACAGGACCAGAAGAACACCCCCAGCCCTCCATCCATACAGAAGTCAGCTCATGATCATGAAATTTGCGGGTACCAATCAGGAACTTGTAGTTCAGCAGGTTCAAGCACAGCATACTGAAGAAGCAGGTTAAGCCACAACCCACAGGGCCACTCTGTGCCCTCTTCAGCCCCATGTGAGCACAGAGGGTCAGGGGCAGTAGCATAGTAGCCACAGTAATCACTGCCTTCATTCACTGGGGACCGAAAAGCCTGGTCATTTCAGACGGGCAAAGGACTCTTTTTAACAGCCATGATGTTCCAGAGTGCTCCATAAGACTGCTGAGAGTAGATAGCTACACTGCAGCTCAATTTTTCTCCCCATATTCTCCTACAAGTACAGATTCTTAATAATATGATATGTAGTAAACTCTGTATCTAAGTCTGCTCCAAAAACCCAAGCTTTAAAATTTCACCCCCGATTTCCTCTCTCTTCTCTCTTCTCTCTTTTCTCTCTCTCTCTCTCTCTCTCTCTCTCTCTCTCTCTCTCTCTCTCTCTCTCTCCAACTTAAGTTCTTCAGAAGCTAAATGGGATTGTTGTATATTTTTGTTTGACTAGATAAACCTGTGAAAGGCATCTTGGAGGGTATTTTTTTTTCATACAATAAAATTCAGGCTTTCAAAGTACACATCTCAATGAGGTTTGACAAATAAAATATATCATCATTCGGCTTTCCAGTAAATTCTTTCACATGTGAGTCTTGTTTTCCTAGCACCAGGTTTTGATCTGACTGTGATTCCTATAGATTTGCTTTCCCATAGTGTCATAGGAATGAGATCATATAAGATATATGTAGACCTTGCGGATTCTTCCTCTTAGCCTAGTCGTGTGCTATCGAGGTGTATTCACGATATTGGTACTTCAGTCTGTGTGTGCATGCGTGCGCATGTGTGTGTGTGTGTGTATGTGTTTGTATGTGTGTGTGATGTGCACATTTATGTGAGTGCATAGATTTGTACATATAAAGCACATAGATGCTGTGTGTCCATACACTAAAGTCAGAGATAAATATCAGTGTTTTGAAACAGAGTCTAAGCTCATCAATTCAGATGTGCTGGCTGGCAAAAGAGCTGCTGGGAGCTACCCTAAGCACTAAGATTACAAACTCATGCCAGTGTGCAGGTTTTTTTTTTTTTTTTTTTTTTTTTGACAAGGGTGCTGGGTTTCTGGACTCAGGTTCTCTGCTCTGCTGGTTACTTTTGCCAACTTGACACAAGCTAGCATCATCTGAAAGGAGGGGTTCGCAATTGAGAAAATGCGTTCATATGATCCCGATGCAGAACATTTTCTTAATTAGTGATGGATGGCGTGGGCCCAGCCCATCGTGAGTGGTGTCATCCCTGGGATGGTGGTCCTGGGTCTGAGCAAGCCATGATTAGCAAGCAGAGCCCCTCCATGGCCTCCATCCTTCAGAGATGAACAGTGATAAGGAAGTGTAAGCCAAATAAACCCTTTTCTCCCCAAGTTGCTCTGGTCACAGTGTTTCACCATAGCCACTGTACCCCTGACTAAGACAGGTCCTTTATTGACTGTCTCCCCAGCCCAAGGTTGGTTTGTTTATTCATTGGTGCAATTATTGAGTAATATTCTATTTTATGGATGTATTTCAATTTGCTAGTATTATCCATTTACTAGTTCAAGAACATTTGTGTTGTTTATGACTTTGGGCTCTCATTTATTCTGTTGCTATAAATATCTGTGAAAATCTTTGTGACATTGGATTTCTCTAAACCTGGGAAAACATCAAGAGTGGGATTTGTAGGTCATTTGTTAAGTAAAGATTTAATTTGGAAAAGAGAGAGAGAGAGAGAGAGAGAGAGAGAGAGAGAGAGAGAACACTGTAAAACATTTTCAAAGGAAAGGATGTGTTTAGTAACCTACCCAGCCCTGTGTGAGGCCCCAGTGGCCCCACATTCTCTTCTGCAATTGGCATTTTTAGGTTTTACTTTAAACTGTTCTAGGCAGTACATAGTCTACTTCACTGTAGCTCAATATGGATTTTCCCAGGGACAAATATTGTTAAATATCTATTTGTGAAATTACAATAGTCAAACGAGTTTTGAAGTATCTATTTAAATGTTTTGCTTATTTTAAAATTAGGATGTCTATTTTTCATTGACTAGTTACCATATTTCTTTATATATTCTGGATGTAATTTCCTAATTAAATATGCCATTTGTAAGCCTTTTCCCAATCTGTAATTTTATTTTCAGAAACAAGTTCTTTAAAAACAAAAACAAAAACCAGACTGTGGATCATGCTCAACTCTAAAATGGCTGGTGGGTCTGGCAAGATGGATAAATGGTTTAGGAGTACTAACTGTTCTTCCAGAGGACCTGCATTCAATTTCCAGCAATTCACATCTTGGCTCACAACTACCCCTAACTCAGTTCCAGGGGATACTGTGCCCTCTTGTGGTCTCTGCCAGCCCCAGGCTCTCAAGGTGTGCCAACATTCATGCAGGCAAAAAAGCCTCCACACAGCAACGGAAATAAACTAAAAATTAGAATGACGTGTGCCTTTTGTGATCTAGCTGAAAACCCTGACCAGTTCAGGATCACAAAATTTTATACTGTGGTATTTAGGATGTCATGACACTAACTTTTAAGTTTGTGGCTGCGATTTATTTCAAGTTAATGTTTGCACCTGGAGTGAAGCAAGAGTTGAGAGTTATTATTTCTACATTCAGGTATCTAATTGTTCCATCATCTGTTGCCTCAAAAACTATCATTTTACCTTATTTTGGGGCGATAAGCAATTACCATATTTCTGTGTCTATTTCTGAAGTTTGCCACTCCAGGGACTTATGCATCTTATTTGTTTTATGTATAAGACAAATGCTACATTATCTTGATAACTACGACGTAGTTGCAACGATTGAAATCAGGTAGTATTGTGAGCCCTCAAACATTCTTCCTTAAAAACATTTTGTTTTGTTAACTCCTCTGTATTATTACATAAATCTTATAAACTTCTGCTTCTGGCAAAGATGGTCTTACCGGGACCCGGTTTACCCTCATACCTGAAACATCTAGAAAATTGAATAAAATATGTGAAAGTATAGTTTCTGAGACATTGGATGTCAGTGGTGCATAGCAGTAATCATTGAAAGAGAAGAAACAAATGAGGTAAGCCACCTAATTGCAGTTCTCCCACCTGGAGAGAGTTTCCAGGCCACAGAGCAGACAAAGGGCACCCAGCAGTGGCTAACTGTCTCCCTGCTGGGACAGAAACACTGGAGCGGCTGGAGAGGACAATCAGGAGAGTTCCCCAGGCAGACTGCAAAGGAGGAGAGAGCTGCCAAGATGGTTTCCCAGCTCTGCAGAGGGTCCTGCAGTCTTCAGCTGAGTACAGATGTGTGTGTGTGTGTGTGTCTGTGTGTGTGTGTGTGTGTGTGTCTGTGTGTATTTGCACCCATGACTATCGATAGAAAGATTGCTATCTGAACACAGCAGAAGAAAAACATTTAAGTACTCACACAGCCCTGAAATCAAACAGGTTTTATCATTGAGAATGAACAGTCCCATAGTTCATAGAGCAAAGGGTAGGGGATCAGAATAAAGAACAAAGCTCAAAAACCTTTTTCAAAAATCATGAGACTATCCAGCACTGAACAAGGTGGATTTTATAGTTTAGTGCCCCCTTCTCCGACTAAAAGCACCGTGCTTGTCTGACTGAATGCTCGCCCAAGGCTATCTATGCCCCAGTCATGAGAACCAGCGAGTGATGGGTTAACGGATGAAGAGATGGTTCTAGATTGTTCAAGTGGGCTGTAACTGTAATTATGTTTCCTTAGAAGAGAGAAGAGAGAGATGTGAACACAGAACAAGGGAATGTGTCTCTGAAGAAGTTTGGTTTTGAAGGTCATCTGAGGCCAGGAGCCAAGGCACACAGGATACTATTCTAGACTTGGGCTTGGGGTGGAAGTGGGGAGGGTGGGAATGGGGCGATTCCCCTCTGAGCCTGTAGAATGAGCACGACTCTGAGGACTCCTTGATTTCAGCCCAGTGAAGCTGACTTAGGGTTTTCAACCTCTAGGACCAGTAAATATGTTATTTGCACAGCCAAGTGATAGTAATTACAATATCTGTAAGAGATTAATAAGAATTTTCATGTCAGGAGTGAAGTAATACTTAATAAGCACCTTAACTTGTGGGGGTTGTTTTGGAATTGGGTAACAGGGTCAGGCTGAAGAAGATGGAGAAGCAGTAGGAAAGGCATGGGTTACTTTCAATAGATTCTCGGGAGAAGTGTTAATATTTAGTGTTCTGCCCAGTGGGAACTCGGGAGGCCACAACATAATTTCAAAAACTGGGATGTAAGAAATAGATTGTCATGGTCCATTCCCAATGAGATGTACTTAGAGTTCATGGGAGTCATAGATAAGCAGGGTGTGCTGTGCATCCTCCCCTAGCAGCTGGCAAGTGCTTGTCTCAGAGGCTACAGGGTCTGTGAGGGACTGAGCTCAGGGTCAGACAAGGGTGGGGACAGCCTCAACACTTAAGAGTGCTCATTGATGATGCTTTTGTCCAAAGCCAGTCTGATGGAGACTTTGGCACAAGTCCTGGCTTAGAAGAGAATGCAGACTTTCTTGTAATCTGGGAATTTTAAAAACCACTGGCCATTTTTGCCTTTTCTATATGCTGGCATACCCTTCTCCAGAGCTGTGTATTAAAAACTCTGTTGTTTTTAGTTTCTTGAATGTGTTATCTTATTCCCACCAAGAGGAAAGAGAATCCTTGCTGTATGATGTCAAACGTTTTAACTGAATTGTGTCTGAAGGTTGTGTGGAAAAGTTGCTAAGTAATCTATTTGGTCCTGTAACTGAGCATATTTGAAAGAAAATGTATAGAAAACACAGCATGTTTTCCCCCTGTTGGTTATTGTAAAATGAGAAATGGAAAGAGAGAAATTAAGAGAAGGACTTTTAGGAAAAACTGTAATGAGGTCTTATTGATTTGGAACATTTTTTAATCACATATAAACTACAAAATATGGTATGATTCCGACCTGACTGCTAAGAAATGTCATGTTCTGAAGAGACAGCCAAGAATATGGCTTGACACCCTCTGCTGAAGGAATTCAGACACAATCTCTGTCTCTGACTCTTCTTTGTTTCTCTGACTCTCTCACAAACACAGATATACACGGACACACACGAACACACACAGACACACACACACAGACACAGACACAGACACACACACACAGACACACATAGACACACACAGACACAGACACACATAGACACACACAGACACACACAGAGACACACATAGACACACACGGACACAGACACACACACACAGACACACACACACAGACACACACACACACACACACACAGACACACACACACACACACACACACACACACACATCTTGCTATGTAGCCCAGGCTGGCCTCTAACTCATCTTCCTCCTGCTTCAGTCTCTCAAGTGATGGAATTATGCACGTGAGACCACACCACCTTACACTGAATTCTCTCTGGGGGAAATTACATATATTAAACTCAAATTCATAGGCCTCTTGAACACTCCCAGCAAAAGTTAAGAACATCTCTCTTCTTCTTCTTCTTCTTCTTCTTCTTCTTCTTCTTCTTCTTCTTCTTCTTCTTCTTCTTCTTCTTCTTCTTCTTCTTCTTCCTCCTTTTTGTGGTGCTGGAAATTAAACTGAGTGTCCCAAGGTGGTTAATCTACCACTAAACCCATTCTTTGAACAGATGTGGTTATTCAGAAAATATATTTGGACAAACGTCTTGTTTAGTGGTATAAATTCCTGTGAGACACACAGGTGACATACATGGCGTTTGAGGATTTTCTGTCAGTGGAAGCAGTGCATTGTTGGATTATATGTGACAGGCATGATAGGAGGAAAGAAGGGAGTTAAGCCCCCAAAGTTCTAGAAAGAAAACAGGCTAATCTAATTACTCAACAGTAAATGTCCCTTGGCCTTCAAGGCAAAGGGTAGAGGATGTGAGGATGGCCTGCTATGAGTTTGTCACCAGCGTCAGGAGGGTTGATTTGTGTAGCATGTAGCTTCTACTATTTCACTTTAAGCTCCGGATGGACTGTGCTACCAGCCGCGGCCCTGATTCCCTTGGATCCGCAGATGAAAGGCACCCACACATGGAGCTCGCCTTATGGCTCAATGGCTGGGCACCTCTAAGCCTCCCGTGGCTAACGTGCCCTTACCTTCACTCCTTGCTCAACACCTCTAAATCTGCCCTAGTTTAGTTATGCTTCTAATTTCCGCCTACTACCTCAGGTCCAATCGGGGAAGCGGCCAATGGCTACTTTACCTGAGAGCGCTTTAGCTGGTGGCTCTGTCTTCCTCCGAAGCATGGCAAATTTCTTTCTTCCTCCTGTGTCTCCTAGCCTACCTGTGGGGAACCTCAAAGTCCTGCCTCGTCTGCCAGCCATTGGCTACTGGCATCTTTATTGATCAATCAAGAACCAATTGGGGAACAGGACCTTCAGTGTTCACATGCAGATTCCCCGCTCAAAGCATCAGAACCACCCCCTACAGATCTGGCTCATCTGACTGGCTAGGTGGGTGTCCCCATGAGTCCCTCATCAAGCTTCAGGCTTGGTCAGAGGATCAGCCTCCCAGAAAGAGGAATGCTCTTGTTCTTTAGTCAAGGGTCTTTGAGTGACTATACCTCCTGGCTAGAACCTCCAACCTGGTTCTCTAGAATCATGGTGATAACTCAAATCATGGAGCCTTAGACACAGAGAGTAGAGCGTGGCCAGCAGGGACAGCCGTGAGTCATGAAGGATTGCACCCATGTCCAAAAAAAACAAAAACAAAAACAAAAACAAAAACAAAAACAAAAACAAAAAAACCTAATGGAATTTGCCCATTCTGGCTTTAAAATTGCCCAGAAACAGTCCCTCTTCCCACTTTATCTTTTGGGAATATTTATACATGGCATCATTTGCCCATTTACCTATCGTAATTTTTGAGAAGACCATTTGTTTTTAGTTTCACGGGTCAACACATGGTGGAAATTTTTACTGCAAGTGGATTGTACCCAGAGTCTCAGCCATATAAGATTTAGATGAAGAGATGTGAATTAGCTGTTCATATCAGATGAGATTCGATGAGTACTGTGCTGTGACACAGGAGGCTGGGATGGGGAGCATCATCTGTAGACAGGACTAGTCTTCCCTTACTTGGGACCCTCTCGTGGTCTCCTCTGAGGGGGTGAATTTTCAGGACCATGCTGGCCTCCTTAGGACCTTGCTCACTGCTGCCAGACTCATAACCAGACTCTTGGCATGCAATACATTAGATAGTGAGATAGAGTGACCCCCGAGGAGTACCACACATACCAAATAATCATATCACCTTCAGAAATACCTCAGAATTTAAGAGCCTTAGGACAAGATCCCCAAAACCTTCAGATTATAAATATTTTTTTATGTATACCTTCTCTGCTAAATGATGCTAGGTTTCCATGCAAATCTAAGATGAAGATTTACTTTATGCATAGTTTTGGCAGGCCATTCCTTCCTCAAGAGAAAATCACCCTGTCCTTCATTCCAGGGCTCTGGTTGAGGGGCTCAAATCCCCTCTGTAACTCAAGTCAAACTTCTTTCATTAAACTTTGTATGTTCCCACTTATATAAACTAAGGGAATCCTTTTAACACCTACCTACCTGTTTATCTTAGTCCTCAGAGCACAGACATCCACACTTCTGCCACAGCTTCTGTATCATGACTATAGCAACCTTGGCTCTGAGTATCATCTTTTGTGCCCTGGCACTCAGTAAAGAACTGTATTTATTTATTTATTTTAAGCTATTTATAGTGGTTTTATTTTTTTTCATCTCTTCTTTCTCTCTCTTTTTCTTATATAGCTGGAAGTCATTTTTATTCTTTATTTTCCCATTAATTAATTGATTCATTCACGTTACCTTCCAATCACTGCCCCCTCCCAACTCCCTCCCCCCACAAGTCTTTCCCCCTTTCCCTTCTCTGAGAGGGTGGAGGCCACGCTGGGTATTCCCTCCATCCTGGTACATCAAGTCTCAGCAGAGCTAGGTGTATACTGTCCCACGGAGGCCAAACAAGGGCGCCTGGTTAAAGGAACAGATTCCACAGACAGGCAACAGCTTTATGGATAGCCCTGCTCCAGTTGTTAGGCGACTCACATGAAACTGAGCTGCACATCTGCTACATGTGTTGGGGGTAGGGAGGAGCTAGGTCTATACTGTGTAAGCTCTTTGGCTGGTGGTTCAGTCTCTCAGAATCCCCAAGGATCCAGGTTAGTTGACTCTGTTGGTCTTCTTGTGGAGTTCCTATCTCCTTCAGGGCTATCAATCCTTTCCCTAAATCTACCATAAAAGTCCCTGAGCTGCATCCAATGTTTGGATGTGGGTCTATGCATCTGTTTCAGTCAGCTGCTGGGTGGAATCTCTCAGAGGACAGTTATGCTAGAGTGCCAACATAGCAGAGTGTCGTTAATAGTATCAGAGATTGGTGTTTGCCCATGGGATGGATCTCATGTTGGGCCAGGTATTGGTTGGCCATTCCCTCAGTCTCTGCTCCATCTTTGCCCCTGCATTTCTTGTAGACAGGAAAAATTTTGGGTTCAAAGTTTTGTGGGTGGGTTGGTGTCCTTATCCCTCCACTGGTGTTCCTGTCTGGCTACAGGAGGTGGCCTCTTCAGGTTCCATATCCCCACTGTTATGAGTCTCGGCTAAAGTCACCCCATAGCCTCCTGGGAGCCTTCCCCATCCCAGGTTTCTGGCGCCTCCTAAAGATGGCCCCTACCTCCTGACTCCAGCAACTACAGATCTCCATTCATTCTCCTGGCCTTCTGGTTTTCTCTCCTATCACTCCATACACCTCATGCTGACCCCCTCATTCCTCTCCCCATCTCCTCTCCCACCCAATGTCTTCCCACCATCTGCCTCAGAAGACTATTTTATTTCTCCTTCTAAGTGAGATTCAAACATCCTTGCTTGGGTCTTCCTCTTGTTTCATTTCTTTGGGTATGTTCTCTTTCTTTTACTGAATATATATATATATATATTACAATATATTGTAATTATAGTTTCATCTCCCTCAACCTCTCCCAGTTCCTTCCCATCTTCCCTCCTCTCCAGACTGGCAACCTTTCTTTTATTAGAAAAAAAACCAGTCATCTAAGGGATACTAATAAAATAAAAATAAAATAAAATAAAGCAAAGCAAATATGAATAGGGCTAAACAAACAGAAGAACAGCCAAAGAAAAGGCACTAGAAACACATATAAATGCAGAGAGACACAGATTCACATACACAGGAGTCCCATAAATGTACAAAACAGGAAGCCATGAGAGACAAGCTCAAACAACCCCACCACAACATTATGAGAAGAAGATGTCGTTGAATTCATTTTGTGTTGGCCATTTATAGCAGAACCTGATTACCCTTTAAGTTCCCTTGGAGAAGACTCATTTTTCATTGCAAGAGGTTATCAGGGTTAAGGGTTAAGGATGGGGCATGTGTCCGCTTGTCTTTTCTGCTTGAGGACTCCATCCTACCCAGATCCAAGTGAGTCTCCTGCATACTGCCTGAGTCTGCGAGCCTTAAGTGTGTTGTCCTGCCTTGTTTAGAGGGTCTTGTTTTCCTGGTGTCCTGCATCCCCTCAGGTTCTTATACTCTGTTACTCTCTTTTTCTGATCTCTCACTGGTGGGGCTTTATGAAAACTTTTTTTTTTTAAAATTCCAGACTCTGGAACTTAAGAGTGGTGCTTTAACATTTTCATTTCCAGCATCCTAATTTCCTTAATTTAAACAAATTATTTTAAGACGTCTTTTGCCCATTTCTTGCTCCTGATGCCATATTACATTATATCACTTAACGTTGGATAAGCAACTTTTGATTATCAAATTTCCCACTGTTTTAGGCTTTTGTCGTGATATATACTTTAAATGAGGCATCATCTAAGGGAATGGTTTTAAACTTAAAAAATTACATATATAATGTTTTTATTCTTAGGCATATTTTACTGTAGACATTAGAAAATTCATTGTGGGTACACTTTTTCTTCTTTGAATTGAATTTTATTTTATGCACTAATAACATGGATAATATTTGTAACTCTGGTGGTTTGAATATACTTAGTCCAGGGAGTGGCATTATTGGCCTTGTTGGAGTAGGTGTGGCCTTGTCTGAGAGGTGTATCACGGTGGAGGTGGGCTTTGAGACCCTCCTCCTAGCTGGAAATCAGTCTTCTCCTGGTTCCCTTTAGAACAAGATGTAGAACTCCGAGCTCCTCCTCTAGCACGATGTCCACCTGGATGCCGCTGTGCTTCCTGCCTTGATGATAATGGACTGGAGCTCTGAATCTGTAAGCCAGCACCCAGTTAAATGTTGTCCGTTTAAGAGTTGCCTTGGCCATGGTGTCTGTTCACAACAGTGGAAACCTAACTAAGACAGTAAGTATTCCACGTGTTTAGAGAAACAGATGCAGGGCTTGGGGAGATGGCTCAGTGAACAAAGCACTTGCTGGGCAAGTGTGAAGGTCAGAGTCTGGACCATGTAGTCCCATCACCTGGGAGGCTCACTACACTCACTGGAATGAGTGAGCTCTGTGCTCAATGAGAATCCAGCCTTGAACACTGAAGCAAAGGACAAATGAGGAACATGCCAGATGTCAACCTCCTCCCTCCACAGGCATGCATGCACTCGTGTGCATGCACATGTGCACATGTGTGTCCAAATGTCTGTGAAGAGACAACACACACACAAACATACAAACACACACACACACACACACACACACACACACAAAACCCAAATCCATTATCCACATTTTGCAGTCTAAAAGATCTGCTTTGTTCATATACACCGGT
Organism: Mus pahari; assembly: GCF_900095145.1. Taxonomy (NCBI): domain Eukaryota; kingdom Metazoa; phylum Chordata; class Mammalia; order Rodentia; family Muridae; genus Mus; species Mus pahari. The sequence continues at coordinate 84,886,082 of NC_034602.1, forward strand.
TTCAAAATTTTGTTCTTGTCTCTTCCATCTTTGAACTGAAATAGAACAACCGTCCTCACCACTTCACCATTTTGTTTCACTTCCTACTCTACCTTCTTTCCAGGCCTCTTATTAATTTCAGTTATTATTGTCTTCTTCTTCTTCTTCTTCTTCTTCTTCTTCTTCTTCTTCTTCTTCTTCTTCTTCTTCTTCTTCTTCTTCTTCTTCTTCTTCCTCCTCCTTCCTCCTCCTCCTCCTCCTCCTCTTCCTCCTCCTTTTTCTTCATCGTCATAATTGACAGAGTCTTACTATGTAGCTCTGGCTGTCTGAAACTCACTATGTATATCAGGCTGGTCTTGAACTTGCAGAGATATGCCTGCCTCTGCCTCCCAAGTGCTGAGATTAAAGACATGTGCTACCATGTCAAATCCACTACTTTTATTCTACAATTGTAATTTCTGGACTTGTCTTTTTTCTGCACTGTAATTCTAAATTATTATTTGCTTATCATTGAGTTCCCTATTTATTGTCTTACTTCAAAATTATATTGAATTTTGATTTTAATAATACCTTTGATTTTAAAAACTATCAGTTTTCTCTTTCACCATTGCTTTTTAGTGTGCACAGTCTACTGGATTGAGAGTTGTCTAGAAATTTATTATTATTATTAGTATTAGTATTATTGTTATTATTATTATTATTTTGCTTCTTGGCTTTTTTCAGCAGCAACTTACCTGAGGTTGTGAAAACTTTATTTTTCCCCCCCACAAGTATGAGTGTGGCTGATAAGGAATTGACTCTTCTTCTGTGTCTTTGAAAAGCACATACATATATTTTTCCTTTTACTTCTAGTATTTCATGTGAGAAACCCGACGTGATTTTCCTTTCTGTGTTAAATTCCTCCCGTCAACACGTTGATGCCTGTCAGTAGGAGGTTTTGTTAAAAATTTTATCAGATTCTGTGCAAACCTGTGTCATTTTAAAAGGTAGTTAGGCACAGCACGTTCATTCTGTTGCCTCTTACCGTTTCCATTTGTGCGTTTTCCCTTCAGCCACTTGAAATCTACTCTTTGTTTCCGTGTTCCTATTCTTCTGCACCATTCTGTTTTGAGACTCGTAGCTCTTGACTTTACCTGGCGGTTCTGTTGCCAGGACTCCTCTACTGATCGGCTACATTTTGGATTTTGTTTGTGGGAGTACCCACCCTATTTAGTTGTTTCCACATGAAATTTGAAATGTTTCCAGATAAATCATTTTGGTTCTCTGGTCTCTCATTTACCAATGTTTTCTGGCATGTCATTAACTTCCAAATATACTGTTTTAACTGATTTCTCTCTACATGTTAATGCTTCAATGGGCGATGGCCATCCTGGATTTTGCCTTGGTTTTCCTTGTCCAAGTATTTAATCCATTAAAAAAAAAGATAAGTTGAGATCCCCTTTGCGCTTCAATAAGTTACTGTGCATGTGCAGTCGGCGGCCAGCTCTTCCAGGGAATGATGGATGGCCAGGTTCCTTTGAGAATGACTCCCAGTGGCAGAAGTGGAGCATTTGCTTGCACTGGTCCCAACAGCCAGTTGCTCCAGTGGATGCAAAATCAGTCCAGGGCATGCACATCAGCTTCTGCTAGGTGATCTGCCCTCTCCTTCCTGACTGGCCTTTGATCCTTTCAGCTTTGCAAATAGATCAGCAACTATTCAAACCAGGCCAAGCAAACTGTCTCCCTTAGATGCTAAAGCAAAAATAGGCCAGACTTTCTTCAGTTCCCTTTCTATTCTCTAAGCCCTCTCCATATCAGCTGTTTGTCCTACAGAATCAGCTGGAAAAATCAGAGGCTGTGTGCTCCCCTCATGTTCCCACAGAGGCAGTGTGCTCCCCTCATGTTCCCTCAGAGGCAGTATGCTCCCCTCATGTTCCCGCCGAGGCTGTGTGCTCCCCTCATGTTCCCACAGAGGCAGTATGTTCCCCTCATGTTCCCACAGAGGCTGTGTGCTCCCCTCATGTTCCCTCAGAGGCTGTGTGTTCTCCTCATGTTTCCTCAGAGGCTGCGTGCTCCCCTCCTGTTTCCACAGAGGCTGTGTGCTCCCCTCCTGTTCCCACAGAGGCTGTGTGCTCCTCTCATCTTCCTCAGCATCACTGGCTTTCTCTGACAGAGAACTCTTGGTACAGATTCTGGCCTCGAGTGGCCCTGTTCTTTTTTATTGGTCTGAGTTTTGGCGACATTTTTACTAATATCTCCAGGCTACGGCATAGTCTTCAGTTATTTATCACGTAGAACTTCTATTACGTTTTTTTATTTGTTTGTTTGTTTGTTTTTTACTTCTACAAGCATATCTTTATTTTCTAAAAGATCCTTTATGTGTCTGGCTGCTTTTTATTCATTTCTCCAAAGTCATAGTAGCCTGGCTTGCATTACAGAAGTGCTGCCCTTTCAAGTAGCTCTGAGGATAAAAATTCAACTTAAAAAATCATTTTGGTTCTTATATGCTGGTTTTCTTTTTTTAAACTCCAAGATTCCTTATGGCATTTGGTTATCTTTGCATTTCTTTTTCAAGCTATGTTTCTTTTCTTGACTTTATCTTGATTGTGGTCATCTATTCCTATCTGAGGAAGGTCTTGGCTAAACACTGCGGCAGCTGATGCACAGTTCTACACAACTGGGAACTCTCCATGCATCTTCCCTGCCTAGTGGGTGTGTCTGAGATGCCAAAGTGAGGTCAGTCCAGTTATGCAGGTAATCATGCAAAGGCGGGGCAGGCAGGACCGCTGCCAACCCCTGCGACTGATCAAGGGAGAAAGGCAACCTTGGGCATAGGTCCTGTTTTTTTCTTTTTAAATTTAATTTAATTTAATTAATTTATTGTCTATTTTTTAAAATATGCATTGGTGTTTTGCCTTCATGTATGTCTGTGCTGGGCCAGGGCATCACATCTTAGAATCACAGACAGTTGTGAGCTGCCATGTGGGGGCTGGGAGTTGAACCTGGGTCCTCTGGAAGAACAGTCAGTGCTCTTAACCATTGAGTCATCTCTCCAGTCCAGGATTCTGCTTTTAAAATCTGTTTAAAAATCTATTTTACCTTTAATCCTAGCACTTGGGGGCAGAGGCAGGCAGATTTCTGAGTTCAAGGCCAGCCTGGTCTACAGAATGAGTTCCAGGACAGCCAGGGCTACACAGAGAAACCCTGTCTCAAACAAACAAACAAACAAACAAACAAACAAAAACTATTTTAATTGTTATAATTGCACATATTTACAGAATATTTTTAATGTTCCCATATATGTGTACAATGTGTGGTGATAAATCAGGTTTACTATTATTTTCAACAGTATACACATTTACATTTTCGAGTATTAAGATTATTCTTTTACTTTGAAATATATAATAAGTTACTGGTGTGTAGATGCATCACACAACTCTGCTGCAGAACATCGGAATTCATTCCTCTTATCCCAATGTGATTTTGTAGCCTGGGATCTCTCTCTCTCTCTCTCTCTCTCTCTCTCTCTCTCTCTCTCTCTGACACCCTTCAAAAAAAAAAAAAACTCTGGTGACCACTGTTGTAGTATATAACTTCAAGATCACCATTTTAAGTTTCGGTTGTAGTGTGTTTGTGTGTGTAATATATGTAGAATCCAGAGGACAACTTCATCTGTTGTTCCTCCTAGGTGCTGCCCATCTTGATTTCCTTTTGAGGTGAGGTCTATTGCTGGAACTTGGGCTCACCGACTACACTAGGCTGGCAGGCCTGTGAGCCCTGGGGATTTGCCTATCTCCACCTCCACAGTGCTAGGATTAAAAGCACCCTCCTCAGTGCCAAGCTTTTTATGTGGAGGGTGAAGGTTGACCTCAGGACCCTATGCTTGGCATGCATCTTATCAGCATCCCTTTTTTTTTTTTTTTTTTTTTTTTTTGGTTTTTCGAGCCCTTGGGTAGATGGCTTAATACTCTAAGTGCAACTAATGAGGACATCTGTTGCTCAGAGTTCTTTTATTTTGTTTTAATATGATGTAGGTAGCCAATTAGGGAATTCCCCATCCTTACACTGGAAATGAAAAGAAGTGATTATGTAGAGCATGGCTGTATTTTATAAACAACTTCCAGTTCAGTTCAGACTTCAACTTAAGAATTTTAATATCTTCAGACTGTAAGAGGATTTATAAGTCCAGTTGTGGACGAAAATAACTGTCTCTCTTTTTAAATAAAGAAATATGGCTAAACCACAGTCTCCATTTGTTGGCATTATTCCTGGAGAGAGAGAGGCCATGCTGGAGTCTATAAGCTTTGCCCTATCCTTAGATATCCATGAAGTAAGTTACAGTCCTACAGCTCTTCACTTCTCTTATCGGGGCCGGATCCTTTCTCTGTTGAAAACTCTTCACGGAAACTAAGATGGCACTCCACGTTTGGTCTGGCTTGTTTGAGTTGATCTTTCCATGCTGCCGTATCTGGAACATCACTGATTCAAAGTCAGCCTGGCATTTGCTGGTGAGAAGCACACAGGCAGATGCTGAGGGAGAATGCTGACAAGGGGCCAGCGTGGGGGACAAACACTTCTCCCAGCTCCGAGGCATCCGACTTTCAAATTCTGTATCTTTTTGGCATTAAAAAATGGAAAGGGACACGTGGCCATGGCTGCTCGCACTGCCCTCTTTTCCGCTTCTTTTTGTTTTCTCCCCACAGGGGAAACATTTCTCAACTCTATAATCTCCTTAAAAAAAAAAAAAAAAAAAAAAAAAAAAAAAAAAAAAAATCCGACAGCAGGCTTAGGGCTGTCTGTCTGCCAGGAGACTCCCAGGGGGAGCTAGGGCCAGGTTTTCCTTGTCACTTCAGAGTCCACAGTCACTTTAAGATTGAATGACTCTAGAGGATCTGAAGGTAGACCTACTGCAACCTGGCTGTTACACACTCATAGAATACGAGAGAAAATTGGAAGATGGACGGTTAGTGTATACAAACACACAAGACACACATAGACCACGTGAGAGTTCTCATTCTGGTGATGACGTCACTGAACGTCTTTAAAACAAACGGCCTAACTAAGGACTATTTAGCCTTCTGGTGTCAATCAAAACAGGAGATCACCTGTCTGTGCTTTCTACTTCACATTCATAGTTAGAGAAATATCACGACCATCATCATCAGTTTTGATTTATCTGAAGAGCTGGCTGTAAGAGGCCTCTGGGAGCATTTACATATCCAATTACAATGGGGTGATTATTTATATCCTTAAGTCTGCCTTGCACAGAAAAATGCCTGACCTAGCTGAAATTTCTTAATAATGCTTTACACTTGTGCAAGTGCTCCTAACGTTTCAAAAGTTTCATATACATTTTCCTAAACCGAGTCTCAATAGAACCCAGTTTGATAAGTGGGTCTCAAATATTATTATCTCTCCATTACAGACAAGAACTTAGAAGATCTATTAATGGCTTATCTAAAGTCAGTTAACCAGCCAGCCCTGGAACTTAAATTGCATCCTGGGTATTTCTCCCTGGGCTCCTAAGATAATGCTGTCTTCTTTCCAACGTTTGTGGAGACCAGAATCATTGGATCACTGTGAAAATAATCTCAGAGTCTTTAGTTTGCTTCTGAGAAAGTGGAAGATATTACTCTTTGGCATTTCAGCCCTGGGGTACTTAGGAAGCGATGTCACCCAGGCCACAATGAGAGAGTTACGCCCCCTGATGTTGATTCTGAGCTATGCTTCCTCAGAAAGAATACCTTGGAAACACAATGGCTGGAGGAAGGAGCTTTACAATCACCTGGCTTTCCCTTCACAGACAATTTATTTTGTGGCTATATTAGTATCATGTGAATTTCTTATTTTCTTGGAGGTCAAAATCTTTTTGACAGTTCGCTGTGGCTTCCTCTCAATACCCATTACTCTCCATACCTTTTCTTCCTAACTGACAATTTTTTCAGGTGACTATGTCTTCTCCAGGAAGCAGAGTCCTTTGGGGAAATCTTGATTTGTGTTTGTGTTATTATGGGATATTTATTAGTATCATGATTTTTTTCTCTTAAAAGTGTTTTGGATTGAACAATAAATTAACCATCCCAGTTTGTGGGGATGGTAATTCTATTTACTGTCAGAACATGGTACATCATATAATTCAAGTCTTAGCTAGTTTGGTAAAATTCAAAATTCTGTCAGACATGTGGGTTCGGGGGTGAGTATGGAACCAGTTTGATATAATGAAACAAAAGGAAGGGTTGCTAGAGGCTCACAAGTTTCCTAGACCTGAATTAGCCCCCCATAGACTGGACTCTCCTTTGACCTGTGGGAAACTATTTTGAATGTAAAAGGCCTGAAATGGGATATGAGGGTGGCAGAGGAAACCAGCATTTATCAGGATGGGCCAGGTCATGGTGATAACGAGCAACTTGAAATTTCCATGCTCAGGAAAACAAGGCTTGCCTCTCACTCTCACTCACCCTTGAGAGGTGTTGTGGGCTTGTGCTCCATTTTGCTCCCCGAACCTTGACTTATTGAGGATCCACCATTCTGGGAGGTGGTTACCCTGTATCTGGCTTTGAGCAGGCAGAACTTTGCCATGGTGCTTTGACTCCCAGCGTCTGCTGTCTAAAGCAGTGTTGTTGAACCCATAGCTGATGTGCAGCAGATGTGTAGTTTTAATTGAATTCATTATTATTATTATTATTATTATTATTATTATTATTATCATCATTATTATATCATGATATATCTGAACATAGTACTTGCTACCTAAGATTTGTCTTAAAATAGGAGCTTACATATAATAAAATTAAGATTTATCCTTTTTTTTTTGGATACAAGCTCCACTTGTCTTTCTAAGTAGCTAGAATTACGGATATGACATAATACTGCTCATCAATGTCTGTGGTTTGCTTCACTTACTACTAAGTCATAGCCTCTCTCTCTTTCTCTCTCTCTCTCTCTCTCTCTCTCTCTCTCTCTCTCTCTCCTTGCTTGCTTCCTCCTCCTCTGCTGTTTTTTTTTTTTTTTTGAGACAGGTTTTCTTTGGGTAGTATTGGTTATCTTGGAACGTGCTCTGTAGAGCAGGCTACCTCAAACTCAGATAAATGTATTCCTGTGTCTGCCTCCCAAGTACTGGGACTGAAGGCTTGTGTCACAAACACGTCTGCTTAAGTCATAGTCTTTTCTATGGACAGTTTGTTTACTTTCTAGCTGAGGGAGTTGGTTGTTTCTTGGTTTTAGTGACTAAGAGAGCTAATGCAAACAGCCATCTATAGAATTTGTATGATTTCTCATTGGTAAATACTTAGGAGTAAGGCAGCTAAATCATATGGTAAGTTTATGTTTGACTTCATAAGAAACTATTAAACTGTTTTCCAAATTGGCTTTCATCTTCCATTAACACACCAGTATTTATGGGAATTCAAGTTGTTTCATCTCCTTGCTTGATATTATCAATTTATCTTTCAACTGCTTCATAGGTCTACAGGGAACACACATTAACCCTGCTTACCAGTAGCTGCTTTTTAAAAAACAAACAAACAAACAAATGAAAACTAATCAACAAGCCAAAAACCAAAGAGAAACAGGTAAAATGATGGAGTTTTGTTTTGAGATAGATTCTTGATAGAGAGCCCAGATCTGGCCTCAGACTCCTGATTGTCCCCGCTTTGTCTCTGTAGTGGGGTACAGGTGTGCACCAGCATACCCGGTTAATATCAGTGTTAATTACACATTGTGACATAATTGTAATACAAGATAAAGCATTATTTCGACACACATTTTCTTTCACCAAGCCTTTGAACACCTAGCATATTTTGTCCTCTGGCACTTCTCAGTGTTGACGAACCTCCTTAAGACCCAGTAGCCATGTGTGACCACAGCTGTTGTACTGAATGCTGTGGGCCTAGATTTAGTTATGACTCAATGCATCTGTGGGTGACCTGGTAAAAATTTCACACCCTGCATATCCAGAAAATGATGGGGGGGGGGCGTTATCATGTCTGCCTGGAGCAGAGGAAGACAAATGACCATCCTTCAGCTGCTAAGGTGAGCTAAATCTGAACATCTAACACACAACTTCTGTTTCTCATAACAGGAATGAAATGCATGGAGCCAAGTTGAACTGGTTCTTTTGCTGTTTGAAGAATCACCTGGATATGTTTTTTCATTTCAGAAAATTTTCATTCAGAAGAATGAAAATACAGAGGAATGAAAAGTCACCTGGAATCTCAGAGATAATATTCTGGTGTACAATTTTCAAGATATGTTTGTATTGATTTGTATGTGTGTGTGTATATCAATAGGAACCAAATGTAGAAATGTCTATGAACTGAATTGTGAGCCTCCAGTCAATGCTTAGCCTAAGAGGCCAATTTCAATTATTTCTATAATACAAATTGAATACCCCTTATATGAAATGCTTAAGGACAGAAATGTAGGTTTCAATTTGTATCCGAAATTTCAGCATTTTGGGATATATGGAATATGATACTTTAGGTTAAGACTTAATTCTAACCAAGAAATCCCCTTGCTTTGTACACTTTACACATATACTCTGAAGATCACTTTATGTCTGTGTTACGCTTGCAGCTAACAAGAGGGTGAGTGTGGAGTGTCCACACGGGTCACCATTCCGTGACACAAAAGCTTTATATCTGGGAGCACTTCACATTTGGGGTTCGAAACCAGCTCTGTGCCTTCATCTGGAGATCTCTCAATGTACCCTACCCATTCTATATTATAGATACACCATTAAGAATATTTCACTATGTACATTGGGATGGGGCAGATGTAATGACTATTTTGGAATACTTCCTTACATGACCCCCCCCCCACCACCACCAAAAAAAAAACCAGTGTTTGGAAATACTGTTGCATTAGTTCCTGACTTCTGGGAGAGGGGGAGTCTGAGGAACATAACCTTAAAGTGGAGAGGTTTATTTTGTCTCCTGATTTCAGAGGTGTCAGTTCTTGGTGCCTGGGCTCCATTGTTTGGGGCCTGTGCTGAGGCAGAGCACCACAGCAGGGAGCACCACAGCAGGGAATACCACAGCAGGGAGCACCACCGCAGGAAACATCTTTTGGAGAAAAGCTATTGAGATCTCAGGGGTCTCAGGAAGCATAGAGTGAAAGGAAGGGGCTAGGATCCCAATAAACCCTTCAAGGACAAGGACCAAGAACTGAACTGCTCTTAAACATTCTACCATGTCCCAAGAGCACTATTGACTGAGGACCAGGCCTTCAGCACATGACCATTGAGGAATGCTGAGAATCAAAATCACAGCATTTTGTCTCAGGAGCCTAAAGGCATGCGCAACTCTAATGTGTGGGTATGGTGATGCACGCCTATAACCTCACTACCAGGGAGGCAGGAGCAGGAGGAATGTGAACCCAAGATCTTCCAGGCATACACTGTGAAACAAACAAACAAACAAACAAACAAACCAAACCAAACCAAACAAAGAGGAAAAGACCACTCACCCCACCCTGAGGAATGCTTCTAGTCTTGCCAGTTCACAGCATTACAAAGATGTCCAAGTTCGAAGTCCACTCCTTGCTGTACAACTAAAGCACTCAGGCACAATAGCACAAGGGAAACATTTCCATTCCAAAAAGGAATAGGAGCCTGTTAAGGAAGAACCAGATCCAAGCGGGGTGGGTGTCAAGCTGGGCAACCGCACAGTCCTATAACTGGTGGTGAGCCCTGGAGCCCAGGTTGGGTTCCCATGGCTCCATACCTGTAGTTACATTCTGTATTTCCTCTCCTGCTGTGTTCTTTCTCATCTTGCTATATCTGTCCTCTTCTCAGGTCTTGCAATAGAAATAGTTACAAATGGGGCCATACAGCTCAGCCAAGTAACTAATTAGTGAAGGAAAACCGGAGTTCCCTATACAGTTGTCCGTAGACTTTGTCTTATTTCTGTGCCTATCAGGCATTCCTAACCAGCAAGTATTAGGCTGTGGCTATTCAGGGTGTTCCAGAGAGGGAGGCACCCCAGAATCTAGAAAACAACAGATGACGTCTGAAAAGCCTGGCAGGGAGCATGGGAAGGGCAGGTCTGCTGAGGTTTTACTTAAAAGCTGAAAGCCAATGTAACCTACACAAGAAGAAACTGAACTGTGTTGCGATGTTCCGCATGCTGCTTTTTTATTGGCTGTGGCCATTTGGCCTTTCCAGCGACCTCCACTGCCTAGCTTCCTGCTGTGGAAGGCACAGAAGGAGTATTAAAAATATTTAACAACTGCTAAGGCAGGGAATTCAACCAATGAGAAAAAAACAAAAAACAAAACAAAACAAAACCCTTGTCGCATACAATTGCTATGATCTAAACAAGGTGCAAGAATTGGCTAGCTACCTGGAGCGAGGGAAATAAAACAGAGAAATGCATTTTAAAACCTTGGAGGGTTTGCTCATTTTATTCCAGTAAAGCTGTTCTAGGCATAAAGCCTTGGTTTTAACCTTGTGTGCATTCCAAACGATACCGATAAGGAAACTTTATTTCCCACAAAACAATGAAACTTTATTTCCCTCTTCCTTTTTATAAAACAGTATCTGAGTTCATAGAGAATGATTAATATACTGACTGTATGAGCAATGCAAAAAAATTCTACATAGAAATGAACAGAAGCAACTATCGGCAGTCCACTCGGAAGAAAGAAATACAGAAAGCTAAGGAAGGACGCATCACTTTCCCAAGAGCAGAGGGATCCAGAGTTGTAAAACACTCATCGTAGAAGGATATCTTGCGTTTTCCTTGATCACTTCCCGCTTGATTTTCTCACTGAACCTGGAACTTACAGTTTGGCCTGGGTGGGAAGATTCCAGGGGAATCCCTCTCTCTGCTTCTCCAGCGGTAGAATCAGAGCCTCCTCCCCAGCCCAGGCTTGTTATGTGGGTGCTGGGAACCCAAACGCAGGACTTCATGTTTACACAGCAAGTGAGCAGCAGCTGACAAAACAGAAGAAATGCACTAAAACCTCAAGAACTCGCAATGCTGGGCAAAACCAGAGGAGAGAGCTCCAGGGAGACTGGAAGAGGCACAGAGTAGAAGGGAAACAGAGGAAAGAGAGAGAGAGGCATAGGAGGGTCAGTGAAGTACAGAGAGGGAAGCAGAGGAGAGATAGGAGAAACACTGGACTCTGGGCCAAAGGTCAGCAAAGCCCCAGGGGCAGCAGGGACGGGCCAGCTGGAGTGTTGCTGTCCATAGGAAAGCTGAGGCAGTAGGAGCAATGAGAACAGCACGGTGAGGAGTTACTAAATGCCCACGTGCGACCTATGTGTCCCGGTCACTGTCTTCCTGGTAGGGGGTCATAAGGGGTGGGGCACGCAGCTCATTCTTGGACTACAAGAGGAAGGGCAATAATGTTCCCTGTCACCCCTGTAAAGTAGTGTGTTTCATATGGGCCATGTTGGCCTGGCTACAGGAAGGGCTTGTGGATGTCCAGGTTACAAGGTGTAGGGTCCACTATTGTTCGGGGGACAGGCTAGACAGACAAATTGCTGTGTTAAGATACCCACTCTCATAGTAGGTAATGCTGCTTGCTTTAATGTTCTGTTGTCATTAGCCATCAGTCACTGCACTTGTCCATGAAAATAACAAAGGTACATGTCTCACATAGTTACTGGCAGATTACATTACATTATATACCGTGTTAGGTACAAAGTGTTCAGTCTATAATATCTGGCTGGTGAGCAGCAGTGAGGCCAGGTGGATGTGAAAAGATGAGGATGGGGCTGATCTGAGAAGATACTGTGGGATACGGTAACAAAAGTTACAGGATGTGGTCATATAGAATTCCCTGTGAGCCAGGATTCTAGTGCTCTTGGAGTGAGAACCCTTGGACTATTTGCTCCTGGGGTAGAGGGAAGACCATGGGAGCTGGTGGAGGGCTTCTAGTGAAGGGGGGGGGGTGTTTTATGAACAGTTTGTTAAGAGCCACAAATGCAGTATATGACGGTACCTCGTAGTAACGCTCGTGCCTCTCCCTTCATCTTTTTCTTTTTAAAGATTGTTTTCCTTTAGCAAGTACAAAAGATGGTTTGAGACCCCTTTGGGTGCCACAGTTGTGTGCTTTGTTAAAAAACGAAGTCAAATAGTTTATTCTAGCGAAAGCAGCTGTCTTAAGTTACTCCTAGTCAGTGGTGGCTACAGAAAAACTGAGGGGTTAGGGATTGTTAGTGTGTATCAACCTGAATTTGTACAGCGCTTTCCATTGGCTGGGGAAAAATTGTTTCTAGAGGAAGAGAGGGGAAGTCGGAGGAGGGAGGATTCAGGTCCCATCAAAGCTGTGGCTAAACTCTGGTGGTGATGGTTACTGGCATGATTCAGTACATTCTTTCAACAAATGTTTACAGAGTCCCCATATGTGCTTCAAATGCAGAGATAAAACCGCTGCTGTCCCCCCAAAGGCTCCAGGAGGCATCGAGGAAGAGCTGGGCTATTCCTAAGCCCTCTAAATACTCATCAGCCACACCCAGGGTCATCAATGTTGCAGTGGCTAAGTGGTGACAGTTACAGGGACCCTTCAGTTTTCATTTCGTTCACTTATTCTAAAAAGCGAGGAGTTCAGGTACTATTGGCGTGCTTTAGAGCACGGGCCTTCTCTATGATCTTCAGCAATATTGGAGTCTACTAAGATCCCTGACCACCACCCTGAACAGCTCGGTGTTCACTGCCACTTCAAACTCCTTTCAGGACAGTCTAGCCGTCACAGCTCTGCCAAGACAGAGAATCTTTTCTGTCTGGCCATCGAAACCCAGTCTGTATCTCTCCCGTGCAACCATCCCCAGTTACAAATGATCAAACCTGGACCAGCTATTTTTATTTAGTCCTCTAAAAATAGCTCTCACTCAGTCCTGGCTGGAAACCAGACCCCACCCTATCCCCCAACTACCTCCAAGTTTGCACACCAGGATGCTTTTGCCCTGACATTGGCTTCCCAGTCATTGACATTTGGGGGCGCAGCTGGACCCACCCAGACTGTGTGGTGCTTTCAGTCTTTTAGGAAGCTCTAAAGGTGCCCTCACCGTGGGAATCTCAACCTAGAACACACGTGCCCCAAGACTGCTAGGCTGCAGGGACCCCCCCCCCCCCCAGGGTTCTGCTCCAGGCTCTGTGTTCAGCAGCAGTGGGCAAGACGAAGAGGGGGAGAAGTAGCAGTTAGGACTTGGGTGTGAGCACCCTGTCCCCAACTAGCTTCTCCTGTGGTACCCTCAACAGTGTCTGAATGGAGACCTAACCTCCTGTTTCCACCCGCCCTCGGTGTGACCACTTTGGATCCCGCCTCAGACAAAGCCAATGCAACTCCTGCAGGATGAATAAGGGGATCAGGTTGCTCTCTCGCCTTCCCCAACCCCCTCACCGCGACTCCCCTTCCCCACGTGACTCTCTGGAATCTTTGCCAAAGCTCATAGTCTCTGAGTCCATTTTCACACCCAGCAAAGGAGAGAGGAAGGAGGCGAGAGAGGCGGAGGAAGGCAGAGCGTGCGTGCTTTAAATGCGGGGATCCACTCGGGGACTTATCCTGTGCGTTTCCTGGCCCCTCATCTGGGGAGCATTGAGTTCGGAGGCGTCTTTTCCAGCCTCTCTCTTTCCTTCGTGCATCTACAATTATGGCTCCACCTCCACTTGGGTAATCGCACCTCCGCCCTGCAGCGCAGCTCGGGGGTGCACGGTGCGGGGAGGTGGGCGTCGGTGTGAAGCAAGCCGCGCCCCTCAGCCCTCCTCCTCTCCGCGAGGGGCGGGCGCGAGAAAGTGGCAGCAGCGCCCCCCGCGCCGCCTTCCGCGCGGAGCTCTGGAAGCGCCTGCAGCAGCCGGGCGGCGTGGTGCGGTGCGGCTGCAGCGCCCCCGAGTCCCGGAGCTCCTGCAGGGCCGCACAAAGTTTGCAGCCAGCGGCCCTGCACCGCCGAGCTCCCCGAGAGCTGCTGTAGCCCGGCCCCGGCGTGTTCGCGGCGACCCCCCTCGGCCGATGCTACACGGACAGACGGGGGCGTGCCGAGAGAACTTTGAAAAGCTGCCGAGGAGGAACCTGCTCCTGCAGCTCGCCAGTTGGGGACCTCGGTTGGAACTGGTGTAGCCTGAAGCAATGCTGCGGGATCCCAGCAGCCGCTGACCTGCAACTTTCCTGCTAGTCTTGGCGGCGGTCTGAGCTTTGCCTCCTCCTCGCAGGCTCGGCTCACGTTGGTGGCCGCTCTGCTGGAGAACCCAGTGAGCCTCGAGGCTGACTGAGTGTTGCTGTCGGCCGCATCCTTCTCCGGTCCACCCCGCCAACCTCGGCTCCCGGCCGAGCAGCCCGCGCTTCCCCAGTGTCTGTGTGTCCCGGCTCCCGGCGCCGGCGCCGCAGCCTGGGGTTTGGCGGAGAGCAGGTTCTTGGATGCTGAAGGCTGGGATCTTCCTGTGAGAGTGCCGCGGCGGCGATGGGTGTCCTCAAAGCGTGGCTCGGGGTGGCCCTAGCGCTGGCGGAATTTGCAGTATTGCCTCATTGCGAAGGTAAAAAAGAGCGGAACCCCGTGTGTGTTCGACCGTGCAGTTTAAGAGACTCAGCCGGGTTTAGTGCTGTGGGCTGTTGGGTGGAAGTTTTGATTTGAGGCGAGAGGTGGACACGGAGTGGATTTTCCTTTTGGCTGAAATCCCCACTCCTGGTTTCTCTCCCGGTCAAATCTTAGCCGGGCCACGGCCTTCTCTTTGCTTTTTGCGGGTGGGTGGCCTCTTGAGGTGACATTTCTGAACCCGGATGAATCTTCCTTCCACTTCTACCCTACTCCTCAAGGAAAAGCAACAACTCGGAACCTAGGTGAGAAGCGAGCAGTTGCTCTCACTTCTGTGAAACAAAATCTTCACCCAAGCTCCACTGTTCTATTTTGCTTTCCTCGCCCCAGTAAGTCTCCCCCACCCCCTTAAAGAGCACTTAAGATTTTATAAGTAGTAGCTTAGAGTAGTCTGGATGTTGAGATTTCAGTTGTAATGAAATAAATTTTACTTCGTAACAAGAGCACGGGGCTGCCTGCTTCCCAACGAACAAAAAGTGGTCAAAGAGCGTGTATGCCCTTCTCTTCTCCCTAGGTTTTCACTGGGGGTGGGGGTGGGGGGTCCAGCTCTTCAAGAGCTCGGGGAGAGAAAGGAGACTTGAGTGTGGTCGCCAGCTCAGATAATACATCAGTAAATCAAGAGGGTGTGTGTGTGTGTGTGTGTGTGTGTGACATGTTGAGTCTGGTGCTGCTTCCCCCAGCTCCCCGCCCCCAGGCGCGCTGTGAGCTCCCACCTGCTCAGAGCCACGGGGACAGTGGCTGGGTTAGCATTTGCAGAGGGGGAAGGGAGTGGCGGGCTGGGAGAAGGACGACTTCATCCACGGCTGGGCTCTGGGATCTCTGTTTCCACTCCCGGCCCCATTCATTATTCATCCAGCTGCAGAAAGAGTTCACCTGCCCAGTCGCAAATCATACAGGCAGTGGCGTGCATGTGTCGGCTTCCCTGCATCTCCCTGCATCGTAGGCGCTGAGAGGGGGCAGCTGGAGATTCAGGAGGGTAGAACCTCAGGTGGGCTTCCAGTCTTCAGAGCGGTGGCACCTCTCTTCCTTACCATTTTTTTTTTCTCTTAGCAAGCAGCCTGGCCTTGGAAACCCACTCGCGGACTTTCCCCACAGGTTTAGGCACCACCTTCTCGCACTGTCGTGGGAATTATGTCAGAAAGAGACTATTTCCAGGAAAAGCACGCCTGGAGAGCTCTGCAGTGTTTTTCAAACTATGGACAACCTGTTTTAAAAGAATTGTGTGTGTGTGTGCATGGTTTTTGCATACTAAAAAAAAAGAAAAAAACCTTGTAAGGTTTAATTATAGTAATTAACCAGATGGGACAGTCAACCTGGGCTTCTCAAACTTCAACTTAGAGCTCAGAAAAATTACAGTTACACTTGGTGGCAGTTTCTTATTTAAAAATTATATCCCAACAACACAGAGCCTATGCTATCACTCCTGGATTGCTCACCAGGGGGCAGTTGGAGCGATGCTGTTTCTCAGAAGCAAATCTCTTGAAATGACAAAAGCCATTATTATTAAGAGGCTATGGGGTATGCTCTTTGGAGGGCTGGTAGATATAGCTGGCAAAGTGTGTGTGTGTGTGTGTGTGTGTGTGTGTGTGTGTGTGTGTGTGTGTGTGTCCTTACAGGTTGGAGAATTTGGCATCTATTTTCTTTACTCACCATCAGAGCATTCTGCATCCACTCACAAATTAGGTCCTAGATGGCAAAAGGTCCGAGAACTCCCAGCCACCCCAAGATGCTTGGCTCTGAATGAATGAACACAGCTACTGATGACATTTTATTTCCCTGTGCTATGCTGAGCAGTTTACACACCGTATCTCCTTTAATTTGTTTACTTGCATGGCTGATGGTCACACACATATAAATCAGCTGTCCTCTGATGTTGCTTTTCTTTTGGGCCAATCGAGGCTCTTTGTAAAGAGATTGAGACGGAAAACATGTAGACTTTAGAGATTCCCTTAAGTGTTGTTATTCACCCAGGGAATGCTTTTTAAACCAGGTATCTACATATGCTTTGCTGGACCGGCCATATCATCACATTTCAGCCTGCCAGCTCATGGGAGAACTTATTGTTTTCTTCTTTGTGAACAACAGGGAGTGCAGTACTCCAGTTAATTCTTCCTTCAGCTACTTTAGTGAGTCTGAGAGCAGCTCCAGCAACTCTTCTATCTCCACCCTGGCTCTTGGCACTGGGAGTTCTTGAGAGCACCAATCAGAAGAGGGAATGCCAAATAACATTCTTTTCAATTAACTTAAATAGATCAGCTTCTGTGATGAACTAGCTGACCTTGAATGAACCATCTAACTAGACGTGGTAGCTTTAAATATGCTTTCTAATTATGAGAGAGAGAGAGAGAGAGAGAGAGAGAGAGAGAGAGAGAGAGAGAGAGAGAGAGAGATATCAGGGGTGAGGGCTATAGATCAGCGATCAGTAGTAGAGCTTTTGCCCAACGCCCTGAGTTCAACACCCAGCAAGGCAAGGGAAAAAAAGGTTGTACTGAGACTTTCGGGTTCTAAATTTTTATCTTAAGTATCAAGAGAAAGATGAATTTTTATAACTGAGTTGTTGGCAGTGTTATTGTATATTGCCTCAAGATTGCTAAGCTGATAAACTGTGATTTGAGGGCTTAATAAAATCAAAAAGTCACAGGGAAGCTTCAAGCATGGCTGCTTTCCGAATCAGGGAAACTGGAACAGCATTTTCTGGAGACTCATCTTGAGTGGTGCTCACATGTGGAAATTATGTGGGTTTAAACCAGATAGAGACCTGGTATGGGACTTGGGAAATCCTGTTGGAGACCTGAGCCCTAGTTTGGGTCTACTACTACTGCTCCCTAACCCATGACTTCAGCTAAGCCTTCAAATCACCCTAGTTTCTCCTATACCCATTATTAACAGATTACAGTGGAGAGGCTCATTTGATTGAGAATTTGTTTTATTTTCAGATACATCAGTAGTTTTGGTTCTGTGTTTAGCCAGAGAGTTCCTTTGGTGAGGCATTTGGTGCTTGAAACTGCATTGGAGAAGGACCGAATTGGCTGGACAAACAGCCCTCCCCCCCATCTTTCATTCTGTAAATCTTTATTGAGAGCTCCTAGGTCATGTTAGGCTTGGTGGGACTTGGGACTTCTGACATCTTCCGGAACAAGAAAAACATCCCTTGCGTGTCAAACTGGTCTTCAAAGGTATTTACATATCCCCAAATTTATGCTATCGGTGAAAGAGCAGTAGGGCTGTGAGGACTTGGGGCCCTTCTTGGGTCTCTCAGGATTGAGATTTTACAGGCTCCAGTTGATTGATACTGACCACAACTTTACACGCTTTGGTTTTCATCACACCCGGCAAGTAGAAACAGATACATGATGTATTATCATAGGTTCTTGTTTCTAATATTCTGCTTTCCCACTCACCTCTGGGATTAGATTTTGTGTATCGGCTTCCCCATAGACATCCTGGAGTAGGGAGGGACACAGCCATCCATAATCACTGTTATGAACTTGGGTGGCAACCTCATTCAATATTACTCAGGCACGAGTAACCATAAAACACTCCACTCCATGGGCTCAGAAGAGGAGAGGGACTGCTCCCCTCCACCCCCGCCAAGCCGGAGCCTCATGCCAAATCTTATGGTGGCTCAGAAACAGTTGGCCAGTTTTTGTTTTACTATTCTATTAATTGATCTGCATCCTAGCTGACAGTCATCAGGACGTGAGCCATCCTGTCACTCTAGAAATGATTCTAACTATTCCACAGTGTGCCCAGCCATATGCTGAATTGTAATAACATAAAGCTTGAACATCTAAATGCCAACTTGTGGTTGCTTGATCCTAATGAGTTATCTTTTTGGAATACTCTGTGTACTGGCTACTTTTATGTCAACTTGAAACAAGCTAGAGTTATCTGAAAGGAGGTAACCTCAACGGAGGGAAAAAAAAATACCTCTGTAAGATGCAGCTGTAAGGCAGTTTCTTAATTAGTGATTGATGGGGGAGGGCCCAGCCCATTGTGAGTGGTGCCATCCCTGGGCTGGTGGTCCTGGGTTTTATAAGAGAGCAAGCCAGGCAAGCTAGTGAGCAGCACCCCTTTGTGACCTCTGTATCAGCTTCTGCCTCCAGATGTTTCTGCCTCGCGATGTTTCATCAGAGCAATAGTAACCCTAACTAGGACCACTCTGCTCTTTACATATCTTATCTAATGACTCTGTGTGCCATGATTTCTCCTGACCTGTGTGTCTCTTGTGTGGCAGACTTTTCATGGGAAGTCGTAACACACATACATCTATAGCTATTCATTTCAAATAGGAGTCCATGACAGATCAAAGTAGGATACCACCAAAGTTCAACTTGGTGAACCAGTGAGGTTTATTGGAGTTACTTACAGGAGCAGAAGTGACTCAGAGACAGCTACCTCACCAAAGCCCACCCAGCATGAGTGGTATCTAACAAGCCTGGGGGCCTGGCACACACTGCACAGCCTGCAGGCAGCTCAACAGGTTGCAGAGTGTCCTTTCCAGATGGTTCAGGTAGCTGAGTCTCTTCTAGGCAGCTTAGCTGGTCTTTGCTTCTCGTGGGCAGTTTGCCTGGCTTCTGCTTCTCCCAGGCTCCTTATCTGGTCTCTGCTTCTTGTTTGCAACTGGACTCCTCTGAGAGTGACTTTTATCAGTCTTTAATTGTTATATATGCTGGGGGCGGGGAGGGGGGAAGGGACTTAGTGAATCTAGTTAGCTTCAGGGACTTCCTGAAGCTATCTTGTTTACTTCCTCTTCATAAACATCCAAAGTTCCTGAGAAGATGCAAAGTTTTCATCGAGGAGGAAGCTTCTCTACAAAAATCTGACATTTTGTGGCTGTTGGATTTTAATTGACCCAGTTACCAACTACTGCCTCTGTGGCAAATAGTTTTGGATGGAAGTATGTTATACATTATATCTCAAAATTTCCCTAAAAATATTAAGCTTTCTATGGGTGCCTCAGAAAGGAGTACATTATACTCTCCAAGAGACTTCAGAAAAGAAGCCCTTTAGGACTTTTATTTTATCCAGGTAACATTCTGTATATGTGAGTCAGAGGAAATAAACCAAGCAGCTAGGGAGAACATCCCAGTCTCAGGATATAGGCTTATCACAGTGCTCTCTGTGTGTAACAGCAATATGCCCCACATAGAAGTTAAGATCCTGGTGTCTCAGACATAGTTCATGCCCTGAAACTAGAGATTGCCTTAGCTTGAGAACTCCAGCTCCAACTGTCCCCCTGCCCCCTAGTTTTCCTATAATGGAAGCCCATTTCTCCTTCTAGATCTCTACCATTTCTAACAGTTCATCTAACACTGTAGTTTTTCTTAAGCTCATCTAAGTCCATCAAGTCCAAACCATAGGCCCACAGGGTGGTTCTAGAACCCTTTAAGAACAAGCAGTGAGTGGAGGGAGTGACTGTGTTTTGCCTATGAAGTGACTGGACAGAATAAAGACCTCTCTGCTGTTCTTGTGCCAGGAAATGCTCCCAGCCACTCCTGCCAGAAAACATCACAGCTCCGTCTGTTGGTGGGTGTGCAGCCTGCCGTCATGCGGGAGAAATACGCTTGCTCTGGAAGCCTCGTCTGGCTTTGGGTGATGATAAATGTTTGATTGGACTGGGCATCATACTGGAATGCTTTATTCTCTCCAGAGAGTAGAACTGAGGGTTTGGAAAGTGTGTTAATGGAGGCTCACATAGGCAGCTGCCTTCCGGGTAGCGTGGTTTGTTTTAGGGAAGCCCTCAGAGGGCAAAGCTTATTTCTTTTGGAATTGGACATCGTGGAGTAACCCAAATTGAGTTGTTTCTTTTTCTAATGATAGAATTTATCAGCTACATATTGTTTGACTTGGGTCTGTCCCAGATGCTTGGCTTAAACAAGTACAAATGTAAGGCCATTCTCGAGGCTGCTGGATATTTTCGTGTTGCTGTGAGTTTATAGGTTCTGACCAGACTTCCAAAAATGGTCTTTGCTATGGCTGTTTGCTTATTTTGTAAGGTGCTGGATGTCCTAACAAGCATTGAAAAGAAGCTCATTTTGCAAGACATTATGGAGACAAAACTAAGACTATAGTGACATACCCTGTACTGATGTGACAGATGGTGTATGTGCTGGCTCTAGGTGATACTACCCAGGCCTGTGTTGGTGTCTGAGTTTGTGTCATTACACTGTGATGTTCACATGACAATGACACTACTTAATGGTGAACATTTCTTGGAAAGCTGCCTTATGTGACTGTATGAGAGGATGGTCTCATTCCAAAGGGTAACTATTGCCTTTAAGCCTCCAAGCTAAAGTTTCTTAGATTACTTTAAAGGTTGCACACACCTGAAAATACATGATAAATGCACACAATTTTATCTGTCAGTTCAGAGAAAACCCAAATATGCCACAAATATCCAATTGTTTAGCTATTAAGAGATTAATAGTCTGAAAAGATGCTTCAGTTTTGTTAAATTGCACCTAAGTGGTGATTGTCTTCATTATAATTTTAAAAACATCATTATAATTTTATGCTTATAAATAAGCATCAGAAGTAAGTAAATGTAGGTTTAAATAACTTAGGAAGTGAGTTGTAGGCATGAAAGTAAAAGCTGATTGAGTGGGAAGAGAATGGGGACCAGTGGGAGGCAGAGGGGTGAGAGATGCCAATAGGGAATGCATATGATCAGGATATGTAATATGCACACATAACAATGCCGTCATGGAGATCATTATTCTAAATGGTGAATACGTTGTGGATAACATTTTAAAGCTGTATTGCTTATTCGGGAAATAATTCAGTTGGTAAACTGCTTGTTGTGCTAACATGAAGACTTAAATTCAGTACCCAGGACCCCATGTTTGCAATCCAAGTGCTAGGAAAGTGGAGACAGCCACCCAGTCATGCCTGCTTCCAAGTTCCAGTCAGGGAGAGATACTATTTTAAAACACAAGATAGAGAGCCGGGCGTGGTGGTGCACACCTTTAATCCCAGCACTCGGGAGGCAGAGGCAGGTGGATTTCTGAGTTCGAGGCCAGCATGGTCTGCAAAGTGAGTTCCAGGACAGCCAGAGCTATACAGAGAAACCCTGTCTCGAAAAAAAAACCAATAAATAAATAAATAAATAAATAAATAAATTAAAAAACAAAACAAACAAACAAACAAACAAAAACCCCACAAGATAGAAAGTACTCATGTAATGGCACCTACACCTGAGGTTGATCTCTGGCCTTCATATGCACACATATACATCTCTCACACACACATACACACACACCAGCATCACACACAGACACACACACATATGCATAACACCCACAGACACACACTTATGTATCATACACACATGCACAATGGCATTTCACAGACTCACATATGCATTACCCCCCCCACATACATGTGTATCATACATAGACACACAGAGACACACACATACATGTATCACACAGACACACACACACTGATTTAAAAACTGAATTGTTGAGGTATATATTTCTTCTAGATACAAATGATTATTTATACATACATATATCTCCTTTCTTATAACATATAGATTGAAAATATTGTCTTAACGTTTCTTAAAAATAGGCCAGTTAAGATGAATTTCTCTTCAAGTTTTTTCCCAAGTTTTTCTCATTTGAATGTCAAGGACATAAAAATCATTTCAGCGAATTTGCCCATCGAGATCTTTCATTCAAACCCAGGGTAAACATTCTTCCCATTTTCTTTAAAGATTGTTAGATCTGTGATTGACAGGGAAGGTAGGCCAGCCATCGCTGCCAAGTTAGCCTTTTTGGGTTCTGTTGGGAAATGGCACTGTAATAAACCTGTCCATCCCTCTTTGGAAACCAACTGCACCCTGTCATGATATGCCTCGTTGTGTCTGCACTCTGACCACCTATTTTGTGTTTCATTTGCCAAGAGACTGGCTGGTAGCACCCTGCACCCCTCCCTGCTTTGAGGCCAAAGAACACCTGTTGTGCTGTTCAAGAACCGCTGGGGAACTTGTGCACATGTCTTAAAATGAGGATTGCAATTTTATATTTTTCCAAAACATAAATCTTAGAGATTCATTTCCTGATAGGCTAGCTGTTCAGAGTGTGAGCTACCCCCACCCCCCCAACCCCCGCCCCTGCCCCGGTCAAATTCTGCCCTCTTCTGCCTTTAGAACAGACCATCCTTTGCTTTATTCGTTTGGTGTCTAATGACTGGAAAATATAAAGATGTATCAGGTCATAAGCAGCACATCAAGGGAGAAACACGGAGTGGGAAGAATTTGGAGGCCAGGGGCTCAACAGAAGGCTGCTCTTCAAATAGCTTACATCTATGCCAGTGGGTCATCTATGCCAGTGGGTCGCAACCCTCTCAGGGGCCATTTATCAGATACCCTTTGTATCGTATATTTACATGACAGCTAATAAGTGTAGCAAAATTACAATTATGGACTAGCAAGGAAATACTTTCATGACTGTGATCACCACAGCCGGGAACTGTGTTCAAGGGTCACAGCGTTAGGAAGGTTGAGGACCACTGATCTACGTATCCCACACAGTGGCTTATGCTCCCAACTGACGGACGTCCTATAGGAAGGGCATGAAATGGGTGTTTTTGTGTTTAAATAGCAAGTTGGGGAGTGCTTACTATGTGGAAAGGTGGGAAGGAAGTTCAAAGCAGAGGCCATCCCTTTCCTGAGCTTGTGTACCGATGCTATGAGGCAGAGGCGCCGTGTTCCATCCTCAGCAAGAATGTCACTCACAGGGGTGGTTGTGGAGCTCTCCAGAAGCTGAGGCAAGAGGGTTGCAAGCTGTGGGTCAGTTTGAGCTATATAGGGAGGTCTTGTCTCAAGGCAAATGTAAACGGACCGGACAAACAAGCAAACAGCAAGTAAAAATAGAATACCACGGGGAGGTATCAAGAATGGGCCAGCAAAAATCATTCAGGCAGGAAGGGCGATGCATTTAAGGAGAAGGAATGTAATCCTGTCCAAGGGTGAGCTCAAGTTCAAGAATCTTGAATAAACCAAATTCATCTCCATAGGAACTGAGGATGAGAGAAACTTTGAGCCATAAAAATTATTATGGAAGAAATTGGCCCCTTGAGTTGATCTGGAGAGTTTAGGTAGTAACGTATGGAAGAGAAGCTTGGATAAGTAAATTGGGATTGGATTATGGAAGCCTTTGTGACAGGTCACAATAATAATAGCATTGTATTTAGACGGTCACCATAAATACATTTCTAATTAAAATATAATTATATCACTTTCCTCCATTCCCCTTTCTTCCTCCAACTGTTCCCTCCACTCATTCTGAATTCTCCTCTTTTTTAATTACTGTTCATACACACACACACACACACACACACACACACACACACACACACTGAAGTCTGCTTAGTGTTGCTTGCATGAACTTGATTCTGGGCTGACCCCTTGGTACTGGATAATCAATTAGAGATCTTC
>NC_034602.1:84910984-84952718 GCF_900095145.1 Mus pahari
TAGCCATTCTGACTGGTGTGAGATGGAATCTCAGGGTTGTTTTGATTTGCATTTCCCTGATGGCTAAGGATGTTGAACATTTTTTCAGGTGTTTCTCATCCATTCGATATTCCTCAGTTGACATCTCCAGCTCTTGGTATCCCTTTGATGTCTATAGTTCATCGTCAAGGGGTGGGGGTCCCCTGAGATTTCCCCCTTGTGTGTTATCATGTCTGCTGCTGTTGTCCTTGTTCAGGTCTTGTTTAGGTAGTCATATTGTTAAAGTATAAAGACATTTCTTTAAAAATTCAAGTAATATGCTTTAATCATGCACTCTCTCATGTGTCTGGGAGAGAAGATTTGATGTAAGGGGTAATTTTTCCTCAGGGAAAGAATGCTCTAGCCCTTAAAAAGTTCGCTGAGTCTGCTGTAGATGGAGTTAAGGAATAAGCATTCTGGGTAGTGACTATTCGTTTGTTATACATCACCTTTTAATTTTCGTTTTTGTTTTTCTCCCACAGGTGCTTGTCTGTATCAGGGCTCCTTGCTTGCGGTAGGTCATTCTTAATCTATTTCTTTTGGATGTAAGACGCTTGACTGGGATGACTGAGTGAGTGAGGTGATCGCATCATTGTAAAATTTATTTAGTTTTCTTCACAGGCTGAAGATTACTCTTCGTCCGGGTAGCCGGGTACCATCGGGCTCAATTACTTAATAACCTCTTGAGAGTAAATTAGTTCCATTTGGATACTCAGTTATTGAATGAGAAGTTCAATGCTCTCCCCACACATTTACATTCAGTGGCTGTCCTTTGTGTTCCTTCAGTCAGAGATAATTGGATCCCATCCTCTTGTCACATACAAACTAGGGCACGATTTGTTGATAATCCTGTTCTATTTGTTTCCTGCTCTGATCCCTTCTTCTTCTTCTTCTTCTTTTTTTTAAAAATGCTATTATTAAATTCAGTACACTAGAAAATATTCTTGATTATTTCTCTGGATGATAAGCTTGAGTTTTGGGTAAACAACAAACAAATTAGCATTTTTATCCCTGGACCCTGTGCCATACCGGCTAGGCAGAATTGATTTTGAATTTAATGTCAGAATGAATTGGGGGAGAGGGGGACGCTGATGCAAGTCTCGTGCGTTCCTTTTCATTAATAATGTACTGCAGTGCATAGCAGTGTGCTAAAGCATTATTGAAAAGACTGTCTACACTCCATCAACTCTAATAAATGGTATGACAAGTCATTCTTCACCACTTTTTGAGTTTGGGTTTAATGCATGCTGCAATAATGCAGACTCCAAGGGTTGGGAAGGGTGTGCTCATCTGAGTCGCTGCCTGCCGTTGACACGTGCGATTTTAATTTGTCATCTTGCATTATCCTTGTGCTGAAGTAGATGAGGAACAGCTAAAGTTTCCAGGCATCTAGATAATTATAGATATTTGAAGTAATATTTTCCAATATGGTCTTTATGTGCTAGAGTTGCTGTTGTATAGATGAATGTTTTTTTTTTCTTCTTGATATTTTTCCATTAAAGAATCAGGGAAAAACATTTTTTTTCTCTCCCTCTCTCATTCCATGCCCCCAAAGCAGAATTTTCTTTCTGTTTATTCTTTAATACAGTTTAGAAATCATTCTGAGATCAAAGTCTGCCATCACTTTTGGGGAATAGTGGTATGTAGTGTAGACAAGTCAGGCACCTACATTAATACAAGGAGGTTGCTTATTGTATAAAGGGCTTCATACTTTTTGTAGCTATTGAGTCATCTGACACTGAGGCCAGTGCAGTAGGGAGGCCATGTGCTACTCCCCACCTACCAACACAATCTTATTGTGGCGTCTCGGGTGGCATTGAACTCATGATCTTGAATTCGGGGAGTGCCTCACCAAGCCCAGAACTGCACCCTGTCACCCCCTTTAATGGAGAATTAAAGAAGAGAGAGGGAGATGACGAGATTGGCTAGTGGTCTTTGGTCATTAAGGGGTGGGTAATATTAAGCAATTTGTCTTCCTTCTGTTTTCTACCATTATCTGAAGATGTGTCTGGAGGTTAGATTCTAGACCATCTTCCACATTTGGCTTTGCTGTGCACCGATTAAAAAATAAAAAATCATCCGATAATTAAAGAGTTCAGTTCCATCCAGATAAGAGAGGCATGGTCTAGCCAACTTGCATTGGATGGGTAACCTTGATTCCCTTTGTCCATGCTTTCTGCTCATGCCTAGAAGGGTGTATTTCCTTTACCAACTCACTCATAGGCCCTCCAGGTGCTACATTTGTTCTGCACTCACCTCAGGCCTGAAGTATTTGAAGTACTTAGTAACGTTCAGTCAGAGAGGTTTTACAATAATTACCACAACAAAGACTATTATTCGACATTTACTCACTCAGAGAGAACCTGCTGGTCTCCCTCCCTGGACAACATCCGTGAACAGATAAATCCCTCTGTCATCCTGAAGTTAAAATTGTACATCAACATGCTCTCAAGAAATAGAACAAATAAACAAAAATAAAGACACATAGGATGGGAAGATGGAGGAGACTCAGTTGGGGGTCCATTATGTTAGATAGGATGAGACAGTGACACTTGAACCAATACCTGGAAGAAGTCCTAAGACTCATCCATGTAGATGTCTAGACAGTGGATGTAAACCACGGGGTCAGAGTTGGAGCCTGGAGGTCAAGCAGCTGACACAGATAGCTGAGGAAGAAAGCACCTGACAAGGAATCCAGGAAGGTGGGCACGGGACTGAGTGTCCAGCCTCAGCCTGGATTCTGCTTGTCCTTACAGAGAGGTGGGTGAACCCTTGGAAGTGCAAGAGAAGTGACAAAGCCTGACTTATCGTTTAATTAAACGGCTGGCATAGGAATATAAAAAGAAATAACGCTCTTGTTTCTAGGGAAACAATGTTGAATACTTTAAAAAGACCATGTAGAGGTGAGTCACTAAAAATTGCTGTCAAATCACGTATGGGGGAAGCAGACACAGACACTGGGGAAGGCTCAAAATCTCGAGATTCTGCGTTTTGATTTCTATTTGTAACCACCTTTTGTTTTAATGACATTAAAATTGACAATAGCCTTTTGGGTGCACCTCGGAGGTGGAATATTTGCCCGGCATGCACCAGGCCCTGGGTTTAACATCCTAGAGGGGGCAGGGAGAAAAAGAACAAAAGGAAGTAAGGAATTGAGGGGAGAATGGGGATGGTTGTAGATAATCTATTGTGGTCGTGGGTGATTACATACTTTGTCATGAGTCCTTCTTCACATGACCTACTGAAGACAGACATGGTCCCCCTGCCACAAAACTGGAGAATAAATGTACATGAATCTGTTTTGAATTCCGAGAGTCTATTCTATTCTAGCAGTGCAGTATACTGTTCTAGGCATTCCTAATTAAGCAATTCTTCAATTCTTTGGGTGAGAGGGTCTGTGTTATAAAATACATCATACTCCAGAGGTATGTGTGTGATGGTTCAGACCCAATTTATAATCCCACCCACAAGCTCATTATTTAGAGCTCAAAATGACATCTGCGATCTTGCTGTCTGAGGGTCCCGTTTTGTAGCTGCGGATAGTAAGTCAGGGACTTGAAGTTCTTGGGGCCTATTTATTTGTCTAGTGGGCAACCAGAAGGAGAGCTGGTCAGCTTTAAAAGGGCAAGAGTCAGCTTCATGTAAAAGACTTCCATAAAATGGGGCTGGAGAGGTGGCTCAGTGGTTAGGAACACTGACTGCTTTGATTCCTGGTAACCAACCATATGATGGCTCTCAACTGTCTATAATTCCCGTTCTAGGAGATCTAATGCCCTCTTCTGGTCTCTGCAGGAACTGCACACATATGATGCACAGACTACATACAGGCAAAGCACTCACACCTATGAAAGAAATAAAATTTAAAAAGTCAATAAAACATTGCGTACATAGCAACATGGATTGAGGCAGTTTTTAGCTGCGAGTTGCTACCCTCCTGGTGTCTTGTGACGTCACCTCTCAGGGTTAAATCCTTTTGCTTTCTTCACTATTAAGGAGGTTACCAAAGAGCAGAACATTGTGGGCCCTGGTAGGGAAGAGTGACTTTGTTTAGAGCCTTCCTCCTCTGCCACAGAGCATCTTGGTGATCTTGGGCACATATACAACCTACACAGGCCGAACCTCTACTGCCTGCTATGTGAAATGGGGACAAATATAAGCCCCCCAACCTGAAACATTTTAATCAAGTAAGAACACAGTGTGCGTATGGCAGTGCATCAATACAATGCCCAGCATGGGCTTTTTTTGTCATTGCAAGTTTCCCTTTTATGAACAAAGGAGAAAAAGAAAAGGGACAGTGAGTGAGCATTTGCTGGTATTGAAAAACTCTCAGCAACTCAGGAAATAAGTGTTGGTTTGTAGCTAAGGAAGCCAAGGTTCAGAATATGTACCACCCGCCCCGCGTATCAAGGCCTGCAAGTGCCAGCGGAAGAGGGTTCAAACCCCTTTCTGCGTCTAAACCACACCCAGCCTTCTGTCTCTCGCCGCCTTGCTGCCCCCTGGGCGTTTCTTATTTTACCTTCAGTTCTTTATGCCCAGCTCCCTCCACGCTATGCCTGCTGTGCAGTTGTCTCTGCCACTCTCCACCCCTGGCCTCTTGGAGAAGCCAGCTGTCCCTGACTAACCTCTTGCCATTTGACAGAGACTATCCTGTAGTAGTCATGTGCACTAACTTAGGGACATGAAGCTAAAAAACATTCAGAAGCTCATTGCATTTTGACAGGCACAGAATGCCCCTTACAGGTATTATGTGTATGTGTGTATGGGAAAGATGAAAGATTGATTAATGCATGATTAACGCGTGTAGGCGCATTCACTCATTCTGTGCTGTAATTTCCAGCTTCTGGGAACCATG
This sequence comes from Mus pahari, assembly GCF_900095145.1. NCBI lineage: Eukaryota > Metazoa > Chordata > Mammalia > Rodentia > Muridae > Mus > Mus pahari. Next base: position 84,915,855 of record NC_034602.1, read on the forward strand.
TGGATGTGCAGTGGCATTCCGGGATGACTTGATCCTAAGCCATATGGCAGTCAACTCTGAGTTGTGCTCAGACTTCAGCTGTCCCCTTTCTTTCGCTGTCTTCCCTATTTTTATATTCCTTCATTTGTCAAGTCAGAGATTGCTGGAAGGGATAAAAAGGAATACCAAAAGAACACCGAATCATCTATTTTGGGGTCTGCCTTATGCTCCACCATGCTCATACATTTTCAGACCCATAAGACTTTCTTCAAGGTCAGCCATGTGAAAGGGGGAGGGGTGTCCTAGATCATGATCCGTGAAAGGGAAGCAGTTATGATGCCCTGCCACCACAGGGGTAATGCATGTGTGCAAGAAGAGAAATGTCCTGTCTTAGCTTTCATGCATCTGCATTTTCTGCTCTTTCTCAAATAACCATAAAGGGTTTAATGGTCCCACGGTCTTGTGCCACTGCATTCAAACCTCTCTCCTGTATATATTCTTCCTGGGCATGGATGGTTTGATTGCACTTCAGCTATTTCTCAGTTGTAGAATGCATCTGAAAGCAGAATTGCTGGTAAGCTTAAGGGAGATCAGCATGAGCCACATGGCCCAAGAACACTTGGTTTAATAACACATTTAATAGCCATCATTAGAAGATGGTTCTGCTTTGTGGAAGTGAACAAGACTGTTGTTCTTCTCTAGATCAAATGTTCTAAATATTGAGATACTTTTCAGGCAGCTGCTGGCAAAGCGAGTCATAAATCATTAACTTTTAACACAGATGAAAAAAAATATTAAGGCTAATAAAACATGGCATGTTTGCTATCTGCAATACAAAGTAGTAGAAAGACCCGAGTTTGGTTATTTGAACCCTGAGACTATATAGCCTACGTGATGCATGGCCTCAGATATGACACTTTATCTATTGTGCTCTCTGAGGTGTGATCTTCTTCATAGGGCCAATGGAAGGTTCATTGAGTGACTGCTTGTAGTGAACAGAGGCCTGACCTCACAGAGAGCAGGCATTCACATCATCCAGATGGTGACAAGATACTGGAGTAGACGTGACTTAGTGGTGGAGGCCAGTGGATCTTGGTTGAGGTCCTGGTGCTAGAGAGCCAGCTGTGTAGCCTGGAGTGAGTTACTAGGATGAACTACTCTTAACTACAAATTTAGTAGTTAAGAGAGTTAGAGTAGATTCTGCAAGGGTTCCTTAACACAGTGCTGAGCTGATGGGACTATTCCTTGGTTGTATTCCACACTACAGCACCCCAGAGCCACATATGGTTACTGGGTGGACTCAACATGTAGACCCCAGGAACTGGAGTTTAAGTGTTGATTAATTTTAATAAAAGGTTTATTTTAATTTTTTATTCCTTCATCTATCTATCTATCTATCTATCTATCTATCTATCTATCTATCTATCTATCTATCATCTATCTATCTACTTGTGTGTGTGTGTGTGTGTGTGTGTGTGTGTGTGTGTATTGTGGAGTACATACCACAGGATGCATGTAGAAGTCAGAGGACAACCTATGGGAGTGAGTTCTCTTCTCCCCTATAGGTATTGGGAATTAAACTTAGGTGGTCATCAGGCTTGGTGGCAAGTGCCTTTACCCGCTGAGCCATCTCACTGGCCCACAAGTTTACATTTAAATAGCCACCATGGCTAGCAGCTATGGATTGTACGAGACAGATCATCTTTATTCGTTTGTTTGCTTTTGAGACTGGGTCTCACCATGCAGCCCTGGCTGGCCTGGGACTTCCTGTGCAAACTCAGCTGATCTCACACTCAAACTCATAGATCTGCTGGCCTTCGCCTTCAGTTGTCTTCAGGTGCTAGATTAAATATAGCACACGACACCTGGCCAGAACAGCTCTGTGGATGTAAAGTTCTCAATTTACTCTTGAGGACTTCTGGTTAGAATCTGGACTCATGGGTGGCTGTGACCCTGGGCAGATGAGGATTTCCTGTAGCCTTTCCAGGAACTGAGAGACAGGTAGTACCATATTTGCTCTAATGCCCTTGCTTACTGTTTTCATATCATTTGAGTAGTTTTGAGGTCATCTCTATTGTATGTCTCTGCTCCCACCGTTCAATATGTTTTCAGGAACTAAAGAAAGAGATAAAGTGACAGCTGAGCCACTTCCCCTGCAGCTGTGTCTTGCATATTTCCTAAACACTTTTATATCTGTTCGGTCAAAAACTGGTCTAGTCTTGTGCGTACTATGGCAATGAGGAATTGCCCTTTGTTCTGCTTGGGAGGCCCAAGAAAACCTAAAACAGGCACTTAGAGTTCGTTGGTGCTGCATTAGTTAGTTATACTTGTGCTCTGTCCATGACTTTGTTTTCCTTTTTACTGTAGCAGGGACATGACCCTGTAGGCTTGAAGTGCCCATATTTCACTTGTGCTAATATTCATCAATATCCTCAGAAATTCTCTGGAGAAGAGAAATGAAGGAAGCTCTAGAACTTTCCCTAGTAAATGCCCTTAGTCCCTCTAACCAGAAGAGTCTTGCTTAGTGGCTGCAACTAAGACATACCAGGCTCTGCAGTACTGCTGTGAATATGCGACTTCCTATGAATTTATTCAGAGGGGAAGCAATTTAGACATTCCTCAATTCCTTAATTTCCTGTATGTTAGATAATTTCCAAATACCTTTCTACTGTGTATTATAGGATTTCTTCTTCTTCTTCTTCTTCTTCTTCTTCTTCTTCTTCTTCTTCTTCTTCTTCTTCTTCTTCTTCTTCTTCTTCTTCTTCTTCTTCTNTCTTCTTCTTCTTCTTCTTCTCCTCCTCCTCCTCCTCCTCCTCCCCCTCCTCCTCCTCCTCCTTCTTCTTCTTCGTCAACTTGACACAAGTTGGGGTCATCTGGGAAGAGAAACCTCATTGGAGAAAACGCCTCCATCAGATTGGCCTGTGGACAAGTCTGTGGGACATTTTCTTGGTTAGTGATTGATGTGAGCAGGCCAAGCCCACTGTGGTCAGTACAATCCCTGGGCAGGTGGCCTTGGGTTGTATAAAAAATTAAGCCAAGTAAGCTATAGGGAACAAAGTAGGAATGGCATTTCTCTGTAGTCTCTGCTTCTTTTTTTTTTTTTTTTTGCCTCCAGTTTGGGCTTTCCTCAACAATGAACTGTGTTTTCCTTCCCAAGTTGCATTTGGTTCTGGTGTTTATCACAGAAATGGAAAGCAAAGCAAGGCACCCCTTTTCATTTATTATTATTATTTTTTTACTACAGAGTAATATGCTCTAGAGAGGGGAGGCCAGTTTTTTAATTAAGATGTCCCTGTTTTATGATAGAAACTTAATTTCTCTGTAACACAGCATCACTGCTGAGTGCTGGCGCATGCATAAGGACCAGTGAGCTTCCTGATTCTAGCTGGAGATATTCAGACTGAGACTGGACAAAATTAGGACCAATCAGGGGAGCTCTTCTGATTAGGGTCCAATGGCTCCTTTAATCTGGGTTCTTACTGTGTAGACTGAAGGTTAGAGCTGTGTGTAACCTACTAAGGAACTCTTTGAGAGGGTGAAAAGCTCTTGATTTGAGAGTGTGCTGTGTATTGTATGTATGTATGTATGTATGTATGTATGTATGTATGTATCATCTATTCATCAATCTATGTATCTATGTATCTGTCTATGTATGTATGCATGTATATATCCATCCGTCCACCTACCCACCCATCCCTCTGTCTGTCTGTCCATCTATCCACCCATCCTTCTGTCTGTCTGTCTGTCTGTCTGTCTGTCTGTCTGTCTGTCTGTCTTGAGATAGGGTCTCACTATGAAGCCCTGGATGGCCCGGAACTCACACAGATTCTCCTGCCTTTTCATTAGTGTTTTGCTGAGTGGCATGCACCACCATGCTAGCCAGTATACAATCCTTTAAAGGGTCCCTGTCCCCTTGAGTTTGTACCCTTGAGAGCCAGATGGTGAAGAGTGGCCAGCCAGAGCTGCAGATGATGTTCTGTCCCCACTGGGGCTTCACACGCTGTACATCTTCATCAGAGATGCTGGTGCCTTAGTTGAGAATTGATGTCTTCATAGGATAATTGTGTGTGAGAGGAATAGTACAAGGAAATTTGTACTTTTATTGACGAATCATCCATATGCATTTTCATTCCTATTCATATTCTTGCAGGAGGAACAGATGTTTTAAATTAACAAACACATTTCTTATGCTTTGTTTGGAATGTAGGAGATGCAGCTGAATTTGGCAGCCATATTTATTTGCTCCAACTGTGTTATGTGTGATCATATATCTCAATTTTCTGGTTAGGCCATACGTGCCCGCCTCCCATTTGTATTTATGTTTCAATGTTTGCACCATTTTTTTTTTTTTGCTCAAAATTGAAGTCTAGTAGTTTGTTTTATTTCTACATTTCTGTGTATAACTATAAAATATTTACATGTGCATGTTTATTTTATACACAGTACATTTATGTATACATATGTATGTATGTAGATAGTTCCTAGAAGAGAGCTGCCACTCATTTGTGACAACTTATGACACTATCTCATTATAGTTGGCTTACTCTTTTGAGTCTTTTGCTTACTAAGGGAAAGATAATATGTGAATATCAAATGACGTTGAGTTTTAGCAAGTGAGCTTATATTTTCCTGGGATTTGAATTGCAAATGCCCAAAGAAAAGCTAGCTTGAAGTTTCAGATAGAGGTTTGTTTCTGTGATGGGAGGGACATTTACACATGAAATTGGCACAAGATAACTTTGAAAAAAGCCATTGAGTTGTTCCATGTAAGTTAAGTGCATAGCTTCTGCAGTCCATGCTAAGTTCCTTCAGCTTTGGGCTTTTGGTATTCCCACGCTGGTGTGAAGGAAGAAGGGAAAGGCTCCCAGAGTAAGAAAACACTTGTTCGTAGTATCTGAGAGAGCCTTGAGTTTGGGTCATGACCTGTGAGTTGTTCCGAAGTAGCTTCTGAGATTGGCGATTAAGCAAGTTTAGTCCGTTCCTTTCCTTCAAAGGGAAATTGGACAGGAAAGGGTTGAATGGAAGAGCAGATTTCATTGTTCTTTGTTCTGTTCTTCACATGGGTTTGCTCATAGAGAGCATGAGGCAATTATTAACAGAAATATTCATTTTTTGGTACACTTCCAGGGTTGGCACCCTAGGGAGAACTTGGTCTAAAGGATGAGAAATCAGATCTAGAAGGAACTTGAAGTAAATGTAAAGTAGGAACTACCCCTCCCCCACCCCCATGGACTGTAATGGGATCCTGCCACAGTCCAGAGGCATTGATCAACTTCCATGCACTGGACTTTGTGAATGTATCCATGGAGACCATATGATAGGAAGTCTGTAGAGTATGAACTAGCAGACCCTGGGCCAGCTACTCAACAGCCCCTTTTCCTGCCTTCTGTTCACACGGCTCTGACTGTTGTTTTTTTTTGTTTTTATCATCTCTTCATTCCTTTGTTTGTATATAACCCAGTTGTAAGCTAAACAAGATCTTTCCATTCCCTTGGCAGGGATTAGTTAAAACACTCTGTGTGGATGTCTGACTGAGTCGTGGCCAATAAGATGTGTATAGAGGCCAACTAAGACTGTTGGATGTTTGAAAAGAGGCCCACACAGATTCTCCCTTCCTGAGGCCTGAACAAGCTGAGAGAGAGAGAGAGAGAGAGAGAGAGAGAGAGAGAGAGAGAGAGAGAGAGAATACAAAAGTCAAAGTATTGCCCTAAGATCTTGAGAAGGTGTAAGAGACCTTGCCTAGGATGAGCAAATTGCTGGGTTTGAATCTCAAGCACAGATAAATAAATAAATAAATGCATGCTTAGGGAAAACCCAACAAACTATGAAAGTTGGAGGCTAGAGGTCTGGCTCTCTGCTCCACACACAGCATTCATGGGCGAGCTTGGGTGGGCAGGTTTTCCTCGTAGGAGGTCGTGCAGACAAGAAGCACTGGAGGGGCAAGAGAAAGATTTTTGTTGATAGCTTTGCTCCATGGGACAGGAAAGAAGGTAGTGCTGTTAAACACATCAAATTATTATTATTATTATTTTGTAAATTTGCCTGTTAGGTAAGGTACACTTCCTCCCTCCTAAGGATGAGAAAGGCCTGGAGCTACGTGTCCTTGGGGGGTCGGGGGAGAAGAATTCTTCAGGGTAGAAAAAAAAATATCTACTAATGGCAAGTTTTGAAGGTTGGATTTTGAACTGGCATATACCTGAAGACATGCTTGCCCAAGCTGCTGCAACCAGTTTATAATTTAGCTAACACACAGAGCTGGTTGGAAGAGGAATATGGACGAGTTTGAGTCCTCCAAGAGTTTGGCTATTAATATGCAGACTTAACTAGCACAGGGACAGACTTTCCTGGGGAGTTCTTGTGTGGATGGATAAATTTTCTCGTTGTTTAAGCCAATATAAATTGTCTTTTTTGTTTTCTTCAGTGTTTGATCCAATACCCTATAATTACTGAGCGAATGCAGGCTACAGCACTTTGGGATGCCTGTCAGTAAATAAGAATATAGCATCACGTTTAAGGCGGGAGTGTGTGATTGAGCTTTTTTTTTTTTTCTATTGTTTTAGCTTGGACTTTTAAAATATGGATGTATAATATAGTTGGACCTATATTATAGAGTTGTTGCAAAGATAAACAAGATAATACGTGAAAGCATGTAGGATAAAGTCACTCTGCTAGCTCCTAAAAATACCATTCTTCAGGAGAAAACAACTTTTGATGTTGGTCTTGAAATGTGGGTCAGTGTTGATGTGGAAGAGGCTGGGGGCAGGGCTCTTAAGACAGGATAAGCGTGAGTGTACACCTAAGTGGCAAAGGGACCCCCATTTGATTGAAGTGTGAGAAGCAGTGGATAAAATACCGAGAAGGGGTTTTTTAAACTCCAGCTCACATAGGCATGGAATAAGGCATTTGAAGTGGAAATCATTTGCTCTTGAACTCAGACTGTGTCTGACAAACCGATGTGTGTTGGAGATGAGTTACCGCAGCGCAGCGTCTCCTTCTACAGTGAGTCCTTTCTCCTCTCATTTTCAACACTGACCAGATGTCATTGCTCCGTCGAGCTTTGGAAAGGGTGGAGATGGCTCTGAGTGACTGATCAGCACGGTGTAAGAGCAAGGTCAATTCACAGGTATCACCTCCTATCGGCCAGAACTGTTAAGGCTACTGTCAGCTCATCAAAAGTAGCCTCCCCTGTGTCAGGAGACAATCCTTGTTAATAGGCATCTATGATGGCCTCTGTAGTTTCGCTGTCGACCACGATGCCCTGCCACCAAGAAGTCTCATAACCTTTTTCAATTGTCTTTAAATCTAATCCCATTCCTCGTCTCTTTTTCTCAATTGGCAAAGATGAAATTGCGTTCTGGACAATATTAAGATAAAGTACATGCTGCTGCATTCAAATTTATTTTGCAATTAGAAGGCTGGTTCTGTTATATAGACCAAACCAGAGACTGAGGAGTGTGGCTTCTTTTTCATGCTGGACAGTAGAATTCTTCTAGTTGCTTCTAGAATTTTCTCAGATTTTTTCCAATTCCTACATCTAAAGTGTAGTTTTTAGATGAAATAACGAGTGTTAGCAGAAGCTTAGAGAAGATGCTTAATAGCCTGGGGACCTGGGAGAAGAGAAGAAAATTTCATAGGCAGAGCAACTCAAGTGCATATGAAAAGAAGGAAACATATTAAATGGCCATTTTGGCAGCCACTTTACAAGAATCTAGCAAGCTATTGAAGAAAAGATGTCTTCTTGTAGTTCTTACTTGGTTTCATTGATGGTTCTGGAGAAAAAAAAAAATTCAGTCAGGACATAAATCTAAACTATAAGAAAAGAAATAATGTAAGTATTTAAGCATGCATATTCTTGAATGTACATAATGAGATGTTTCCATATAAATGTATTAGAGTCAGGATATGGGAGATTATGTCTTTATTAGGATTTTCTTTTGTATTATATTACTGTCAAAGAGAATAAAAGGTAGATAACTAATAACGATTTTGTTTCTCTGTTTGGAGTCAGGGACAGGCCTTGAACTTATTTAGCTGAGGGGCACCTTGACCCTGAACGTCTGACCCTGCTGCTTCTACCCGCCAAGTGCGGACAGTATAGGCATGCACTATTTTTTTCCCCACTTTGCATAAGATCAAATTCAGGGATTTCTAGATGTTAGAGAAGCACACTACCAGATGAGCCCCATTCCTGGCCATAACAACTTTTAATTCTTTTAAAAACAAAACCATAGGGCTAGGGAGCTGACTCAGTAGTTAAGAGCTCTTGCAGAGAACCCAAGTTCAGCTCATAGCATCCATGTTGGGCAGCTCATAACTCAATGATTCCAGAGGCAGCTATATGGACATGGTGCGAACAAAGTCATTACACACGAGTGAAAAAAATTAACTAAAATTTATAAAAGACCCAAACCATAAAATTTAGAGCACCAATTCTGAGGGGTGGAAAGTTCCTTGACTGGTTTTGTAAGTGGAATAGCCTCTTGCTCTATTTATAATATTAAAGTAATGCAGGTTTTTCCTAAGGGAATATAAAGTACACTGAAGAAAAGAAAAACTCCATTAATCTGAGTAATTTCACAAATAAAAATGCTATTGAATATTAGATGGTAACATTTTAGACTTTGCTATGAATGGGTGCTCTTCATCAGATATGCATGCATTCTTCCTGCCTATGTTTATATTTAATGTGCTATAATAGATTTTTTTAAAAAAAGACTTACCTCTTTTTCTAATACTTGTCTATTTGTACTGTGATCTTTCATTGATAGACTGTGAGATACCAATTCGCATTGACTGGTATCATAGTAACCCATTAAATTAGGATAGTAAATAACATCATGATAAAGCCCTTAATACTTCCTAATTATAGTTTAAGTCTACATTCCTTAGGAAGATGACATTTGAGGCACATGGTGCATGCTTTTTAAAGCACATCTGTGCACACATTTAATATGCAATTACCAACTCGTCCTGATTCACATTGGCACTGACTTCTGTATCCCTCAATGTAAAGATCAAGCTCACACTCAGTTTTAGAATGATTGGCTTTAAAGGAGAATGGGGTAGAGGATGGTATTGACCAATCGGATACTATTTAAGAATATCTAACTACAAACAAAACAAAACAAAACAAAAACAGAACGAGAAAATACAGGTTTTTGAAAGCTATGGTCCTACAAAGAAGCAATTAGTACTTAGAATTCATGTAACTACTTAAGAACACCAAACTTTAGAAGCTAAATGGACTGAGAATAGAGAGTTCACATTAGTGAAAATCAAGGAACAGACAGAGGGGTCAAGTTTGGTGGTGTAGACCTAGAATTTCAGTACTCAGGAGGTGGAGGCAGGAAGATTGTGAGTTCTAGGCCAGCCTTGGGTACAGAGTAACATCCTGTAAAAATAAGCAACTATCATTGTTACTAATGACTAAATTAAAACTAAACCCACAATGAGATATTATCTTATACGTATTATAAAATAATTCAGTGACTAAACTCAGTTTGGCCATGACTCCTAAGAATTTGCTCTAAGAAATTAGTATAGAAAAAGTTATGTGGAAAGAAGTACTTTCTGGTGCTATTTATATTATAAAGTATCTAAGTAGAAGAGTGGTTAAGTAAATCACCATAAATTAACTTAATGTGGGACATTATATAGTCATTAAAATAATAGATGTAATGAACATCTAGCCATGCAGACATATTTATGTTAAATAAAAATGTCAAGTTCACATTTTGAGATTAAAGCTATTGAAAAAAATGTCTTTATATGATTGAGCTTGGTGAGGGGAAACCTAATTGATCAACAGAACAAAGAAAGCTTGCAAGTGGAGAACGCAGCCAGCGCTGAGAAGAGAGGAGGAGACAAGGGATGGAGAAAGTCAAGAAAGGGATGGATGGGTGTGAAATGGCAAGCCCTTACTTTTATAGAACACCCAAGCAGGGGCTTTCTTCAAAGATAGGAGTAAAGCAAGAGAAAGAATATCAAAGTTAAACCATTAGTATTCTTAACATAAGTAATTGATGCTCAACCCAAAGAATCCACTGTTCCCTTAGCCCAAAGTCCAAGGATATGGAGTTAATGGCAAATATAATGGTATTTATGTGCACACATGGTGTCCGTAGGACCTCTCTTCCTATGCTGTCTCTGATGATGTCATGCTTTATTCTAGGTCGGCATCATTTCTAGGCAGCCTTTGTGTGATGACAGGTTTGTTTTACATAGCTTAAGTAGCTTTTACTTCTAAGAAAGAAAGAGCTCTTTTTTAGGGCGCCCCACAGAAGAGGGGGAGGAAAGATGTAAGAGTCAGATAGGTCAAGGACACCAGGAGAATACTGCCCACAGAACCAACTAAGTGGGCTCATAGGGGCTCAGAAACTGAACAGGCCATCATAGAGCCTGCATGGGCCTGCACCAGACCCTTATATTGTGGTTCTTTACCTTGGGGGTTTTCCTAACAATGGGAGTCCACGTGTCTCTGACTCTTGCCTCCTCATGGAATCTATTTCCTTCTACTGGGCTGCCTTGTGCAGTCTTGATATAAGGGTTAGTGCCTAGTCCTATTGTATCTTGTTATGTTGAGTTCAGCTGGTATCTGTAGGAGACCTGCACTTTTCTGAAGGGTGACGGAGGAGGAATGGATCTGTGGGAGAGGGAAGGTGGTGGTGGGGAATAGGAGGAGAGGAGGCCGAGGTCAGGATGGTTTGTAGAGAGAATGAGAGAGAGAGACAGAGAGAGACAGAGACAGACCAGACAGACAGACACAGACACAGACAGACAGACAGACAGACACAGACACAGACACAGACACAGACACAGACACAGACACAGACACAGACACAGACACAGACACAGACACAGACACAGACACAGACAGAGTGAGCCAGCTCTTTTGGAGGATGGTATCTTTAGCAACAGCCCCAGGGAAAGTTGTAGTTGCTGTGGTTTGAGTCAAAGATCTCATCCCAGCTGTGACGGTACCCTGTGTGTGGGGAAGAAGAAACCTTGTGAGCGATCCCATCACCAAGTGGAAAAGAGGAGCTCTGAAATTGAGATCAGGCCAAAGAGAAAGGAGCAGATGTTCTCTTCAAGGGCAAACAGACCTTTGGAAGCCACTTGGCTTGTTTACTGAGTCTTAAGTGGAATCTACCATCTGCTTGATTAGCCTAATCACGCTGGCGAAGCCACTAGAACCTTGTCTCTGGCTCCCATCTCTCTTTCCTCATTGGCCAGTAGCTGGGTCTTGCCCTTTTGACTTTGGACTTAGACCTTCCATGGAGTGGCTCACCCAGCCTCTCTCTAAGGATGTCTGTTCCTTTTGCTGCACTGGGTCATAGTTCAAATGTCTCCACTTCGGCTCCACTACTAGACTAGTAGACTAGTGTCTGTGCTCGCTTGCTTTCTGACAACAAGAAAGATGTTAGATGGATGCATTTCTCTCTATAATAAACCTCTTGTCTGAAAATAGGAAGTCTGGACCTAATGATGAATTAGGGCTGCTAACATTGTCTCTGGTAGTTTGGAGGTTGGAGCAGTGAAGTGAATGGGCTGTAGGTGAGATGTTAATATGTCTTGAAATGGGATGGTTTATTGTTCTTTTGATATACTCGTGTAGACCATTTCTTGGGTACTTAGTTCCGTGCTTCATTTATTTTCCTTTGATGAATGACTAGCAGAAAGGGAAGGAAGTCCACAGTGCAGTCTGAAAACACATTGAGTTCAGAGGGATGGGGCCAGGCACTTTTTCCTAGTCCTCTGGAATGAGTAGATATCTTGATGCAGTTTCCATGGCAAAGCGTTCTCCCGTGGTGAGGGCAGAGAAGAGTAGGTTAAAGCCATACACTTAGTGTGTAGGAGCAGTGGATTATTAGCTGAAGGAGCTCTCATTGGTTCCAGCCTTGCTGCCAACATAGCTCTGCCTCTTCCCCCCTGGCTCTCAGAAATGTGCAAGAAAGGGGTTTCGAGATCCTGGGAAGAAGTAAAGTTTCTCCTTCCTCATCGTCAATGAATACCCCATGGTGCCTATAAACTAGACTTCCCTCTCTCATCCACACACGAAGTCTTGTTTGGGACATTTTATTTACTTGTTTCTCTTTATTGAGAATTCTTTCAAGGGCACAAAAAAAAACCAAGACTCGGTTTCTTTGGCTTCAGGAGATAGGATGTAAGCATCTCCCAGCTAACATGTGAGGGAGTAGCCCGTGGTGTGAGTTTGACATAGTTGATGTGACACAGTCTGAAACTGGAACTATCTCAAGGAATAATGGTTTGGGGTATACTGGGCTGTGGGCATTCCTGTGAGGGATTTTCTTAACTGACTGTGGTAGGTAGAGCCACTCTGGATGTCCGGATGTGGGTAGCATCTGTTTATGAACTGGGTCTCGGACTAAATGAAAGGGGAGACCGCCTGCAGCACCAGCAAGCACTACTCTCTCAGCTCCTGACTGCTCTACCACTTCAGGTCCCCTGCAGCTATGGACTCTATCCTAGAATTGTGAGCTAGAATTAACCCTTTCTTACCAAAGTGGCTTTTTTAAACAGGCTATTTTATTACAGCAGCAGAAACAAGGCCACTGACTCCCCTTGTGACATTGGCATTCCTGAAGGGGTTTCTTCTTCAGATCCCCTCCCTAAAGGCTCAGGCTGTAAAGTTGCTTGCTGCACGAGTCTGAGGACCTCTGTTTGATGTACCGAAAGTACATTAAAAATGTCGGTGTGGTGGCATGCGCTTGTAATCTCAGGGCTGGGGAGGTAGAGGCTGGTAGATTCCTGGGGCTTGTTGGACAGCCAACCTAGGCTACTTGGTACGCCATATTAAAAAAAAAAAGAGCAAAGAAAATGGGAGTGAGTAGATTTGGAAACCTAAGGCAGGAGTGGGAGGGGACTGAGCAATAAAGAATGTCTTGAGTATTTCCTGGGTAAAGGGCCAAGGCAATCTCTGTGGGTGTTAGTCTAAACTGTAAACATAGAGACGCTAGAGACTTATATGGGAAGTATATATTATAATCTTTAGGATACATAGGGAATAGGGAACAAAGAAACAGAAATGCGAGTTCAAGGGATCTTTGGGGGAAAGGCCGCTGTCATAACCTGTGTTTGAAATAGCAGAGAAAACACAGCTTAGTGTTCTGTGCCATGGCTTGGTCTAGCTCACCTTGAAGTTGTTATGCGAAGATGTGGGAAGCAGGTCAAAGGTTTTCTGTATTAGTGTAGAAGTGTGTGCATTGTCCCACCCCTTTTCCCCTCCAGTCAGGGCCTGCCTGTGTCACCCAGGCTGATCCGTAATTTGTAGGCTCAAGCGATTCTGCTGCCTGGACTTTTCCCCGTATATCTCTGTGCTAATGTCTCAGCTTCTACTCATGTGGAAAACATATGAACAAGTGATGAACTAGAACTTGCTTTTATTTATATGTGCCTTTTTACTGTATCCTGATGGTTATGGCATGTGCGCGTGTGTGTGTGTGTGTGTGTGTGTGTGTGTGTATGCGTGCAAGTGTATGTGTGTGTATAACATGGAAACTCTACTAGCTTGGGTTCTGTTATAGATTCTGCTGTCTCTGGATCTCTGAATGGGCCCAAGCCTCAGTCATAGGTGTGATATTATATACAGCTTACTCTGTGCAAATGTAAAGACATCTCACCTTTTGGTAACTCAGCTCTCTGGCAATCTCCCCTGTTTGCAATACAGCTAAGAAACAGGAACTCACAACAAAAGGCCTGTGAAAGAGCCAGAATAGATACAACTTTGTCTGTGCCTAGAAGGGCTGATTGATTTATTCCCCTGGGGCTGCTGAGCACAGCCCCTTGCTGTCTGTGTACCTGGCTGCAGAAAAGGACTGCCTAATTGCAGGCTCAGCAGTATTGAGCTTCAAGGAGGCTGGGTTCTCTCAGCCAGGGGGTGGGAAGGGCGGAGTGCAAAGCTCAACATTTCAGCCAAAGATTTTGGCTCTTGTTTCTTAGTAATTATATATTTTAAAAAACATATACATTTTTATCTGCCATAAGTAAGGATGACTAGATAAAAGGGGAGCTTTCCCTGGCAGAATCGATTCCACTGTTGGGAGTCCCTGGGTGGTTGGGATGGAGCTGCTTTGGGAGCATGGTGTGAAATAATGTTGCCTACTTAGTGCACACATCTGTACTAGCAGATACCTGTCAGCATTCCATAGGTGGGACACATCAGTTTTTAGTTCAGAAATACTTTCCCGTCTGACATTCCTTTAGAGTTGTTGAATATTTATTTTCACCTCTCTAAATCTTCCATTTGTGTAGCAAGATTTCTTTTGTCACTTTGTGTAAATCGTTCATCATTTCAGTACCTTTAAAATCTGTCCTTGGCCTTTTGCTGGATGAGATCTGACCCTGGTCTGTGCCAACAGATACAATGGGATCTGCCTCTCTAAACTCCACCCTTATTCATGCATTGGAGAAATACACCCTTTCTGCTTCTGGTAGCAGGGGTAAACATCCAACTGGTGTTTAACTCCATACTCTAGTTTTAGAGGGATATACAGTCCCCCTGGGAAAGAGCATCCACCCTGAAAACAATTATAACTTAGATATTTAGTGTAATGCACTATGATGACAGGGGTGGTGTGGGGCTGTAGACAGGGAGGCTACACTGGAAAGGGAACGACTGTTTTCCTAACAGGGTAATATCTGCGTGTGAGGGCATCGGCATAGTGTTGAACTTGAAGAGCTCCTTCCAGAAGAACTTGATGCAACAACAAAGCACTTTGTGCATGGCCGTGAAGCATTTGAAATATGGTCAGTGCCAAAGAGGAGCTGCATGGTGGCTTATTTACTATGAATGAAATAGACATGGCCAGTGGTGGCTGGGAGCTCCTGTGTGGACAGTTTTAACACTGACTTATGCTCAAAGCCGTGATGCCTGCAGAAAGCATCCATTCTAGTTATTTTATTTTATTTTTTTGGCCAACATGTAAATGACTCCTACTTAGCCTCTTGGCAGGTGTTTACAATAGGATGGGCAAGGACTTCAGATAACATTAAGAACAAACAAACAAAAAGCAAACCCAGAGTGACCGGCTTCTGTCTTGGAGACTGGGGCAGTAAATTGATTAGAATCTTCTCATCAGCTTTTCTGGCCCTCTTACCATGGCTCTCCCCTGTTGCTCTTTTCAGCTAGAGGACAGATGCTGGGAGTCACACAAGCAGTACTCCAGGCTTCATACTTACCTTGACATGTGGGTGGAGGATGGCTGGACAGACACTATGATAACTTAAGATAACCTCATTTCTCTTCTCCGTTCTTCAAAGGAGCCCAAGTTCTTTCAGGAACCTTTTCTTGCAGCTATATCTTTTAAAAGATATAGGCTCAGAGATAAATTTTCTTTGATTTAAGTCAGAGCTCTCCTGAGTCAAGGAGCTTTGATTTTTTTCAGTCCCTCTCCATTTTTACTCAGATACTCTCAAAACTAAAAGCAACAGCAACAACAAGAGCAGTAACAGCATCAGCAGCAACAACAGTAACAACAGCAGCAACAACAGTAACAACTATCAGTAACAACAACAGCAACACCACCACCAGTAACAGCAGCAACAGCACCAGCAACAATAGCATCAGCAACAACAACAGCAACAGCTGCAACAACAGAAGTATCAACAACAGCAACAATAGCAACACCAACAGCATCAGTAACAGCAGCAACAACAACAGCAGAAACAGCAGCAACAACAGCATCAGTAACAACAGCAGCAATAACAACAGCAACAGCAAGAACAACACCACTGTGTTTTTGAAAACCATATACTAATTCTACCTTTAAAATATTGTTCCAATTCTGGGTGTGGTGACACATACTTTTAATCCTATTACTTGAGAGGCAGAGGCAGGCAAATCTCTGTGAGTTTCAAGATTGTCCTTATCATTGCAGGCTAACCAGGACTATGTGGAGAGACCCTATCTCAAACAACAAAAGTAACAACAAGATCAAGAAAGCACACCCCAAACAAACAAATGAATAAACAAGCTGCCCTGGCAAGACATGCCAGTAGTGGCACAAATACCATATGAATATCCGACCACTTTCACATTGGATTTTCACATTGTGGATTTTGCTCCACAAGATGAAATACATACATGGTACTATTTCTGGTCTCTATAACTAGATATCTCATAGGCCCCAGGGAGGAACTAATACTAGTATGCTCTAAATAGATCTGGCATTAACCTGACTCTTAATGTCTTACTGTTTTCTTGAGGATCAATGCATCTCTCAACCTTCATCTATAATTATCTTGTAGTAATTAACTCACAGACCCATAGTCGGCCAAGGTGCAGAGAATCAGAGACTACAGATTGCTTCTATCTGAAAGAAACTTCAACCTCTCTCTCTGCCTCTGTCTCTCTCTGTCTCTCTTTCTCCATTCCCCATCCCAAAGCTCAGGGATATCGTTGAAGATGTGGTAGAGAGAGTGTCAGAGCCAGCGGTGGTGGGTGTCTACAGGGAAACATCTTCTGGACCCAACAGGGCAGCTCCACGTAGGAATTCACAGTGGTTCTGACGGTGTATACAAAGTCTATGAAAGTCTGAGTCAGGCCAGATTCCAGCATAGAGAGGGGGAATTTTGTGCACAATCCCACTCCTGTTCATGGAGTAATTGGTAATTGTTAGCTGCTGGGAGAACAGGGTTCATTTAATAAAAATTAAAAACAAACAGAGTGAAGGGATTTTTTTTTTTGCAAAAAAATCAGCAGCAGCAAAATATTGTATGAAAATTTTTCATGAAGGCCTATTATTTATTCCAACACCACACACACACAGGCACACACACATGGACACGAGCATGCCCACATGCAGAGGATGAACAGATCGCAATGTATATAATGGTTTGGGTGTGAGAAACACTGGACCATTTGGATAGAACTGTTAGACCTCTCTCAGGTGTGTCTGGTAGAATGTGAAGGCTGTAGCACTTGGATTCTTGCCAGCATCCACAGTCAGCTATTCAAACTCTCATCCCTGACTATAGAAAACATACTTTTCTCTAAACTTTCATTTCTGATGCACGGAACTTATCTAAATGTGATTCATATTTTAAGACTGTTAAGTCTTTTATTGATCACCTTATGATACTTCTCTGCAACAAAGTATGTCCATAAATTTAGAGCAAAAAACATTTGTAACATTTCCTGTGACCATAAGACTTCACATGCTAAGTGATTTCCCTTGCATTGAGTTATCACGGTTGAGCAAAACAACATAAATACATTAAAGGTTTTGATAAATACATGTTAGATATTAGAAACCACAGCTCCGCTGGAACTGCATCTCTTAATGAGATCGATGGGACTTTTTTTTTTTTTTTTTTCCTTCAATTAGTCCTTGCAGGATGTACAGCATTTCTTGCCAGAGGAGACAGGATTCAGCACCAATTCCATTCCTATTTTTCACTAGTCTGAATGTAAACACTGTAAAATCTGTTCACATTATGAGTAGCTGGGAAAGGAAAGACTTTGTTATGGTCTCTCCAAACATGTTCTGAGTTATAGGCCAAAAATCAATTATGATGGGTGATTAAAAATTATCTTTAATGAGCAGCTAAAAAATTGATCTAGGTCTTTCTTCAGTTTTGTTAAAGAGCAAAGCATTGGCTATCACCGATTTCCAGAAGGATTACTTGTGAGTTATTAGAGTAATTTTCTTTCTTAATACACTGATATTTCAAAATGTCCTTGTGTTTGACATCCCAGAATACTGTATTATATAAGGTTCAGGGGGAGGTGTGACATATGTGACTTTGTAGTGGGAGAAGGAAGGTTGTAGAAAAGCTAGCCTGGTCTTAGGGAAGAACAATAGAGCAATTGGATCTGAAAGTGCTTTAGATCATTCATTCACTCATTTATTCATTCATTCCCTCCATTGTCCTTTGGGAGACCCCAGGACCCCAGGTGAGCAGTTCACCAGCACTCTTAGTTTGAGACCAGCTTCTATGGTTTTCTTCAGAAGACTTGTCAAAACATGCCATCCCATGTAGTTCCTAACAAAAAAGGTGAGGGCTTCTGGGCAGTTTTTTCTTGTGCTTAAAGGGGATCCAAGAACGCGTCAGTCTCTTGTCGGCTGGCTGTGATGGGGTAGGGGTAGTAAAACAGTGGAGATACTTTGGCCATTATGTGACCTGGCTTAAAGGCATGGTGCTTCCCTTGGCAAGTCTGAGTTGAAAGGAAAGGCACAATGAAAATGTTTCCTCTGTGAGGGGTGAGGAGGATGCAGCACCTTAAACATGCTTGGCACCAAACTCAGACACTATTGCACAAGCCAGCAAAATTCTGCTGAAGGGACCCTGATATTGCGGCCTCTTGTGAGGCTATGCCAGTGCCTGGCAAACACTGAAGTGGATACTCACAGTCAGCTATCAGATGGAGCACAGGGCCCCCAATGGAGGAGCTAGAGAAAGTACCCAAGGAGCTGAAGGGGGCTGCAACCCTATAGGTGAAACAACATTATGAACTAACCAGTACCCCCAAAGCTCGTGTCTCTAGCTGCATATGTAGCAGAAGATGGCCTANTTGGCCATCATTGGGAAGAGAGGCCCCTTGGTCTTGCAAACTTTATATGANCCAGCACAGGGGAATGCCAGGGCCAAGAAGTGGGAGTGGGTGGGTAGGGGAGCAGGGGTTGGGGGAGGGTATAGGGAACTTTCGGGATAGCATTTGAAATGTAAATAAAGAAAATATCTAATAAAANAAAATAATAAGTTAAAATAAAAAACCCTACAATTCATAAAAAGTATTTTAGATAAATATGGTATATATTCCCATAAAATTAACTAATGTAATATGATTGAAAATTTAAAAAAAACAACAACAAAAAAACATGCTTGGCAAGTACCCCACCCCTGATCCTCACCTCACAACCCCAGAGTTATAGTTTTAAGTGGTGATCCTCTGAAACAACTGAGGCAAAAACAAACAAAGCAAGCCAACCAACTAACCAACCAAACAACCAACCAACCAGCTAGCCAGCCAGCCAACCAAGCAAGCAAAGCACCTACTGAGTTTCTTCATTGTAAACACACTTCCTTATTGTTTAAGGCTCTTATTATTGGCTAATACTCTACCATCATCATCACACGAGTTTTATGGTCAGAAGACTTGGATGCTGTACACTTTATCTGTTGAAACCTTGCAACTGGGTTTTAGTATAGTCCCAAAGTTGCACAACTCCCCATGGAGTTTCTCAACATTGTAGCATGCATCAAAACTTCATTCTCTTTTAAAAATCTGTGTGTGTGCATGTACGTGTGCACATGCATGTGCATGTGCTTAGCTGACTTGTGAGCTCTGGAGTTTTCCTGCTTTCAAACCTCTCATCCTGCCATGGAACACTGGGATTATAGATTCATGCCTCTGTGCAAGAGTCTGAGCCTAGGCTCTAGGAATTGGAACACAGTTCCTCCCACTTGCACAGCAAGGAATTTACCCAGTTAGCCAGCATCCCCTCATTCCAGTAGCTCGTTTTTTTGTAATTGCTGAGTAGACTTTTATAGAATAGGTATACCACATTTTAAAAATCCATTCATCACTTCTCCGTGTTTGAGCTGTTTCTACTTTTCCACTCCCAGTGATAAGAATAATGTTACTGCAAGCATTTGTGTTTACCTGTAAACATGCCTTTTCTGTTCTCTTGGAATCTTAGGGTTTCTATTGGTGTGATAAAATACCATGACCAAAAGCAACTTGAGAATGAAAGGGTTTGACTTTATTTTACCTTACAGCTCATAGTCCATCATCCAGGAAAGTCAGGGCTAGAACTCAAGGCAGGAACCTAGCAGCAGGAACCAATGCCAAGGCCATGGAGGAGTGCTGCTTATTGGCATACTCCTCGTGGCTTGCTCAGCCTGCTCTCTCATAGCGTGCAGCTCCAGCAGATCTGGCGTGGCCCTACCCAGACTGAGCTGGATTCTTTGGCATCAATCATGAATCAAGAAAATGCCTCACAGTTTAATAATCCAAAGCGATTCTAGCTTGGATCAAGAGGCTAGCACACTTGAGTACGTGCCTTAAGCTCATCATACGATAATGTTCACTCATCTGAAAAACTGAGATGCTGTTTATGAAAATACACCATTTTATAATGGTACCTAAAGTAAATGGAGGTTCTGGTTCTTTCCACACTCTTACCAATTTTGTTATTTTCCAGGTTTAGATTTTAGCCATTTAGAAGGTTTGAAGTCATGTCCATCATATTCTGAGTTTGCATTTCACTGAAGTATGGTGATACTGTTGCCTTCTGTGTTTAATTGGCCCTCTGTATATTTTCTTTGAATATTGCACTATTTAAGAATATTTTCTAAGGCCCTGGAGAAATGGTTCAGTGGTTAAGAGCTCATGCTGTGCTTTCAAAGGACCTGGGCTTGCTTCCTAGCACCGTCTTCTGGTGGTTTAGGGATGTCTATAATTCCAGCTCCAGAGGTAGCCAGTATGGTTTCTGAGGGCACCAACATTCATGGTACAAATGCACAAAAGATATGTTCTACCAACTGACCTAGTCAGGGACTTTAATGATTTTTATAGTTTTTGTTTTGGGCAAATTTCAGAAAATTCATTGGAAGTAAACAAAGATAAGTAATGAACCTCTATGTGTTCATGAACCATTTTGAATAACTAACAATTCATAGCCAAGTTTGTCTCACTTTCCTTGATTCTATTCACTTTCCACTGGCAACATTACGCATGTACACTGGGTTCCCAAGTGTGTGAGAATTTCAGGAGGATGAAACTGAACTCCACATTTCTCCAGGACTCCTAGCTGAAAAGTGTTGGTGTTTTCAGCAGGCTTTTGGTCGACCAGTAGTAAGACAGTCAAAATCCAGTGTTTTAAATGGTCACTTGATATCATGTGTGTCATTAGATATGTTGCCAATGTGAATTTGACAAACAAGAAATGCATTTTAGCATGGTTTCAACTGTTTCCGTGTTGGGGCTCAAGAAAAGGATGCCCCGTGGTACCTGTCATTCCCAGTACTCAGAACTGAAGGACATTGCACTGGGTTGGTGTGATGTTGCTTGTATTCTAATGCTAAATACTGGTTCCTCAAGATGTGGTTGTCTTCAATGAGCAGATCCTCATGTGTACAAGTGATGCCATGTGTACCTTCTCCCTAATTTTAGCTAGTCAACAACAGGCTAGAGCCTGAGATTGGGCAGTGGAGGGAGAAAGGTGGGACTGGAGATTGGAATGAGGGGGGTTGAAGTTAGAGACAGTGAGAGAAGAGAAGAGGAAGAAGGAAGAAGCCACCATGGACCAGAACCACATGGCCAGGAGAAACAGCAACTGACAAGGGACCAACCTGGGGAATAAGTTAGCATAGCCCTAGATCTGCCCAAACTAGGCTATGGCTTGTAAATAAAAACACAAGGATTGTGTGTCTTTTATACGGGTTTGTTAGGATAATAAATTCCTACTTGGTAGGTGTTGGGGGGCGTCAGTAAAGATGCTTTCTGACCTTCTGCCTTTTCTCCAGCAGCTTGCCCACCTCCTTCCCAGGCAGTCTATAGAAGATAAGAATTCCTCTTACCTAAAGTAGGTCATAGAACCTCCCGACTCTAAAGCCAGCCATAAAGTCTAGAAACACTTCTCAAATCTCCATTCTCTTGCCATTTGGTGTGGAAACTGGCCATAAAGAAATTCCAAGGCCTACCTTGTCTGGTGTTAGATCTTAAGACCCTCCTCATTCCTGAGAGGCCTTGCAGTATACCCTACCCTGT
This sequence comes from Mus pahari, assembly GCF_900095145.1. Taxonomy (NCBI): domain Eukaryota; kingdom Metazoa; phylum Chordata; class Mammalia; order Rodentia; family Muridae; genus Mus; species Mus pahari. The sequence goes on from NC_034602.1 coordinate 84,937,567, forward strand.
TCCCATACAAGAAGGAGGGGGGATGTTAGACTGAGAGGGCATGAAGAATCTGGAGGGACAGGCTCTGCTGGATTTCTGTGCTTTATCTGGTGCTGTTAGCTCATGCTTTCCAGCCTGGATTCTTTACGGCTGGGCATTCTTGACACCTAAACATAAAAATGGGCAGCTTTCCCCTGTCTTTGGGTCTGCAATCTGAAGGCTCTGGAATGCAGTTAAATACTTGATGAAATAGATACACCGTGCTTTTCTCTTACTACCTTGTTGTTATACGGGCTGGTGGCTGGCATGAAAGAACTCACTGCACCCAAGTTTAATGACCATTTACATTTCTTGTGGGTGCCGTCTATTCATGCCTTGGCTTAGTCTCTGCTTCTCAGGAGAGTTCGGATCACTTTGACTTGATGGTCTTAGTTACGTCTGAAGATATCTTGGTATAGAAGTGAAAAGTCCTGACTCACAGGCTCTAAGAAAGCAGCAGGAACATTGACAGCCATAGAGATGTGTGCAGCCAGTGCAAACAGAAGTGGAGGTGGTAGCCTTGGACATTTGCAAGACCTGGCCCCTGTGTTCCTGCCTTGCTTCTGGGACCCTTTCACACAGAAGAGGAGAAAGAGACTCACTTATAACAAGGCAGTAGAGGTCGGGGGAGTTGGTCATGTGGGCTTGCTGGGTTTCTGTGATTTAGCTAACCACATACGGAGGCGGAACCCAGGGTCCCACAGTGTGCTTGGAGTGCATGCGAATCCTGTATTTTGACTATAAGTTGTTTTCTTCTCCCAAACTCCAAGTTTTTCTCTTTCTCTGGCATTTTAAACTCTAAGTAATCCTAGGCACTCATCCCATCTGTGAAAAACATGCAATACAAGACCATGCAAGTGTCAGGACCAGAAAGAGATAGGAAATAGCTGCTTAAGCTTTGCCTTCTCACAATTTATTTGTCATCAGTTATGTTGGCAATGTATGACAGATGTCAATGAGGATCTGAGAGGCCCAGACTTGTGTCTAGACTTCTGGGAATTTGCTGGCCTTCAAGCCCCTTCTTTGCTGTTAGAGTCACATGAGTGTTTGCTGCCTGCATGGCTCATACCACAAAGAACGACTCGTATTCCAGCAAACTGCACCGAAATAGCGCAGTTATGATCATCTAAGGGGCACAGACCATTAAGTTTCAAATTGGAAGAATGCTGTTTTACTTAGGAAAAGAAAATTAAATGCATCGAATACAGTTCCTTTTACTGAACTGGTACAGCAATGTGGAACATTCCAAACACCTCTGGATTTGAGAGCCAGGGTTAAGATGAGTGGTAAGGTAAAAAAGTGTGGTGTTGAAATAATACTAAGCTCAAAGCTCTTCCTCCTTCCATGGAAAGGTTTCCTTCTTTATTTTTGAAACCTGCCATATAAATTTCTGTGGTTGACAGTCAGATCTGCTTAAATTAAAAAAGAAAAAATGGGAGTTATAGACCAGAAAGGTCTTTCTAGTCTCTGTCACTTTTTAACTCCATGTTTGCTTTTGTCTCTTGCCGTTCCGTGGCCTCCAAATTATTAATTCATCTTTGCTCAAGATCATCGAAGCTGGGAATCTGCCCTGTTCCTCAAGTGCAGCTGTCTTTCCAAAAATGACTTTCTTCTTGTCATTAGCAGAACAAATTCCACAGGACTTGTTTCCTAGAACACAACCAACACATGGAAGGCTTTCCCCTCTTCTCTGATGTACAGGCTGTCATGGCCGAGAATGCTCTCCATTATCCTTTTCGGCATTGACTGAGCATAATTTTCAAATGTAAAATTCCAAAAGGAGCATAATTCTGGAACTGTGGAGTGGCAATTATGCGCGGCATAAAGGATAAATTTGTAGTTTATAAATCATCGGCATTAATATTCAGCAGGAGCCCAATTCACAGTAAAATCTGAAGTAACTGCATTGTTAAAAAAAAATAATTGAATTTTGGTTTAGAAGAAATCTTAGCAGTTGGGGGAAGACTTTTGGCATCTGGGATTTAAATCTGGGGTTAGGTGGGGTAATTTGCATTGTGATTTGAAGCAATGGCATACATTTAAATCAGTGTAGATTCATTTTCCTTGTCCCCATGACCTGCTCACCCTTGTCTAGTCTGTCATAACAGCTTGTTTAACTTTTTTGTATTTTCTAAATCTCTCTTCATATGCCTACCACAGTCCTTGGCTTTTTAGTCCAATTTCTGAGGTGGCTACTTACACATCCCTTATGTCACACAGTGTCAAGAGAAATCAGGCTGGGGGAGGGAACCCCCTCAGCATATGGTTTCTCCTGTCTGTCCACAGAAGTGGGGTTGGTTCACCAAGCTCAGAAGGCCAGCTATAGCTCTGGGGGAAAATGAATTGGCAAAACATTTCCTTCACTCTTGAGCAATTAATGCTGACCGTTTTCATGGGCCTAGGTTGATGTCAATTTTCAAAAGGCATTCTTTCTAAATAATTCTTAGTGTGCATGTGTGTAAGCACACAGATACAAAATATTTAAACAAATACAAAAATACAAAAAAGTTAAACAAGCTGTTATGACAGACTAGACAAGGGTGAGCAGGTCATGGAGACAAGGAAAATGAATCTACACTGATTTAAATGTATGCCATTGCTTCAAATCACAATGCAAATTACCCCACCTAACCCCAAATTTAAATGGCAGATGTGTGGGTGTTCATGTATGTGTGTGCACATACATATGGCCAATAGATATCAAAGTCAGGCATCCTTTTTCAGATGTCTATCCTATATTCTGTTTTTTGAGAGAGGATCTCTTATTGGCATGGATCTCACTGATCATGTTAGGCCGTATATACATACATATATCTATATATCTATATGTCTATCTATATAATATACATACACAAACACACACATATAGAGGTGGTTAGATGTATGTGGTGCATGTGTATCTATGTGCATACCTTTGAGGGCAGAGAGGTCCGTGTTAGGTGTATTCCTAATCGCTCTATACCTTAGGTTTTGAAACAGTCTCTCTGATTTGGCTAGAATAGTCTCTCTGATTGGCCAGTGTGATGCAGGAACATCCCTCTCCTTCCCCCCAGCCCCCCACCTCCCGGTCTCCACATCCTTCCCCAGCACTGGGACTATGGGCTAACTCTGCTGTGCCATCTCTTTACCTGACTTTGGAGATCTGAACTCAGGTCTTTACTGATTGAGCCATCTCCCCAGCTCCAAATATATATCTTATGAAAAATAAATTACTTCAGTTTTAGGGACCTGAAAATGATGTGGCTTAAAAGCCATCTCAGGCTGGTATTATTTCTGGAGCTTTGCTTCTTGGCTTGGAGCTCATGAGTTAAGCTATCTGGTTGACCAGTGAGTCCCCACCTCTTCCCCTAGGCTTGGATGACACACACATGGTATTTTTACTTCTGGGATTTGAACTCAGGTCTCTTATGGACTGAACCGTTCCTCTTCTCTCTCTTCCATGGTTTGGGGACAGGGAGTTTCAGGTAGACCTTAGTTCAAACGTAAGTCTATTTCCTTCTTCTGAGAAATTTTATATGCACTGCTGAAGTGGCACAGATGTCACGTCCCAGTTCTTGTGATGACTGGGTGTGGGAGGTGTTTTAGGCATGGGAGCCGCTCTTCTTGGAGCTCTTCAGCGGTCCTGGGAAGTGAGTCTCATGGGCCTGGCGAGAGGCTCACAGAGTATGCCTTTTGGCACTTTTGCTATTCCCAGAGGCAGGGATAGAGCACAGGCTAAAGGGCAGGTACCTCCTGCAGCTTCCCCAAAGCCAGTGGAGATCAGCTGTGGCAGAGCAGGAGCTACTGAAGTAGCACAGTTCATTCCGAGTGATGGCTGGAGAGGAGAAAGACCCTGTGGGGTTTGCCCCTTCCTTTGTGCGGTTGTCACAGTTGATCACAGTGAGGCATGCGTAATTTTTAATCACAGTCACCATTTGTTTGAGAATACTAGTTTACCTCAGGAGCGTCGTTCTGAGCCCAGGCCTGTGGTTACATTCTTGTCTTGACTCAAGAGCAGCAGCCACAGGGAAGGAACTTCCACCAGACTGAGATCATTAACTATGCATAAAGATGCTTTCAGATAGGACAAAGGTATCTCCAAGGAAAAATACCACAAGTACCTGCATAAAAATGCCTGTGCAGGAGCCGTGAAAAAATAAACCCTGCCGTTACGGAGGGGAGTGAGCTAGGGTGCCAGGGAGCTAAGATGGAAAGCGCTAAGTATCATCGAAGAGACTCTCTATTTTTATAGTTGTTATGGCTGAGGCGAGCTGCGTGTGTAGAGACAAAACAGCGTTCATACCACTATGACAACTGACTACATTTAATATTGGCTCCCACAAACCCTTATTAATATTTCACAAGAGCAGAAGATTAAGTGACTGGCATCAGAATTATTTTTATCTGAACGAGAATAACAGGTATTTAAAATCCGAACCCCCACCCAGATCTGCTGTATCTGGCCAGCTGCTCTCCAAGTTTTTATTTGTACACACACATATATTATTTTTTTTTTTTTCCTAAAGAACCATCTGCTGTAAGTGGAGGCGCTTATTAACTTTTCTGGGAGAAAAAGAAATTAGCATCTGAAGACACGGAGCCAGCGGATTGTGAAGGAACACAGTTATGAAGACAAAATTAAAAAAAAAAAAATCCTCTGACACCCCATGGACCAATTTAACAGTGTTCTATTAAGAGGGGTTCTGTTGGCAAAGCATACATTTTTTAGTTATTTCTGTTATGGTTACTACAAGCAACAATTTCCAAACTATGGTTTTAATAGATGCGGCATTATGTTACAGCTAAGGAGAGTAAGCTTCGGGTTGAGGCACATGCGTTTAAGGAACCAATGTGCTGTCCTTCTTACATCTCCCAGATCTTGACCTGGGGTATCACAACACGTTACTAGAACACACTTTGATGTTAAAAACATAGCATCAGTTGGGTCAAATCATTTATGATGAATGAAATGGCTCTCCCCAATATTCTATCTTTATGTTATCTGTGTATTTTCAAAGAATTCTGGGCCACATAGTATGGGAATTTGCATACATTTTTAAAGATGTAAAAGTTGGCACAGGTTCTAATTTAAATATTTAGTTGTTTTTGTTTTTTTTTCTTGAGGCAAACTGAATTAAGGCCATACACAACACCCTTCTTCACTCTGTACATTGCATCAAATATATCTTTTAATCTTTAGTTTGAAATTGGAATTTTTCTGTCTTTTGTCTATAATAGAATCTTTAAAATGTAGAACGTTTTAATAAATGCTAGGTCAGAGAAACCTTCCCTGTTCTGTGAAAGGTTTGCCTACTTCAGAATTGACCTTGTGTTAGGAAAGATGTATTACTGGAGTGTTCTGAAGTGCATACCTGACCTGGTAAAACTATCGCTGTTAGAAACTTCAGTAGCTTCTGTTTCTTGGCCGACACCATCGTAGGAAATGGGACTTACACCAGAACTGGATGATCCAGTCTCAGGACGTGGTTCTTCTGCTGAGCAGCTCATGGACCTGGACCAGTCACTGACTGAATGTGCCTTTCCTCATCTGTAAGTGGCTATCATGATGCTTGACCGGGGAGGCAGTTGTAGGGTGCCCAGTGATACGTGTTTGTGTGTTTGGTGTAGAGTAAGTTAGTTAGCCAACTAGTTATTCTGTAACCTTTCTGAGGTTACTGTGAAGAGTGCAAAGAAGGGTGAATGAGGTAAAATACAGTACGGTTCTAGATAAGTCACTAATTCCTTTGGAAGTCGTTAGTTATTATGTAAATCTTATGAGTCTTACATTGATGTTAGATTAAGAGCAATAAAAAGTTAGCATCCTTAATCCCTTTCATGTTTTCAAATTAAGTATTTTTTATCTGATTAAATACTGTTTCTGAGAATTTTCTAGTAGGTTCTGGAAGAGCATACTGAAAAGTATCGTTGTGTAGTAGTTACCTTTGTTTAAAACGTTTGTTTTCCATTTGTTTTTTTGGCAGTAATTAAATATCCCAGTGAGCACAGCTGTTCATTTTGGGTTTATTTATTTTTGACATATTTTATTTAATTTTTTAATTAAAACATAATCACATCATTTCTTCCTCCCTCACTCCCCTTCTGAGGGCAGCTTATCAGGCTGTGTTGGTGGTAGTCCATACCGCATCTAAGCCACGAGTAGTTGACAGGTGTGTTTGTGTCAATTGCTGCCTGAAGCAAACAGGTGCCACCTACTGAGAGTCAAGGTGGGGAGGCAGAAGTGGCCAATTCTAGTTTATTCTAAAGGATTTCACTAATTCCTCTCAGGTCAAAGGGGCCTCTGAGACTGGAGCTGGAGGTTGCTCTGCGTGGTTATTTGAAGTCAGACAGGAGATGACTTCTCCTAAGCCTCTTTCTTCCTTATTAAAATGCGCACAGTGGACAGCTCTGCTTGAGAAAGGGTATGGGTGACTTTTCCTGGGTTTTCCTGAAGTGCCTAGGCCAAGAGTCACACCTGGCTTGGCCTGACACCAAAGTGCTTTCTTGTGCAAATTTTGCAAACTTTCAAGTGTCTGGGAAAGTTAATCTCTACAGTCGAGCATTTTAAGCAGTGGGTGCAGGTAGTAAAACGAATATATGAATCCATAAAATGCCTTTTAGTGCTTGGTTTTGTGTTTTACATCTTATTTTGTAACAAGGTCAGGTGCTTCCTGTGTTTTCCCTTGACAGATAGAGCAATTTTCTTAAGACCAAGAACATTTATTTAAAAAAGAAAAGAAAAGAAAAGAAAAAAAAAAAAACCAACCCAGAATTGTAAAAAAACTGAAGAGAGAATTCTATGTGATAAACTTGAAAGCACCCACTATGATTGTGGGTGGTCCTTTTGGTCCTACTAAGGACATTGTCCTGTTTTAGAATTTTGTGAACTTTCTAGTTGACATTTGTAGCTGGTTTGATTTAAACAATGGTTTAGATTTGCTTGGTTTTGCTTTCAGTTAAACATCTGTCAATGCATCTATGGACCAAGGGCACATGAAGGGAGTACTCTAGTTGGTGCCCAGTGGGAATAAAAACTCATGAAATGATTACCATCTTCCCATGACCCACCGTTTTACTATGAAACAACTTTTAACCACCACAGTCATAAAGTTATGAGATATCTCCAAATAAAGAATACTTAAAGGAATCTTGTTGATCAGAAGTATCTGTATTTTGGATATGAAAGTGTTGAAACTCTCCTCAGAGAAGAGGTTTGGTTTCTCAAGCATTTAGATCTTGCGTCATTGGGATTCATTCAAGCCACTGAAGCCTTGCTGCAAGGAAAGAAGAGATTATTTCTAGAAGTCCTGTAATATTTGTAGTGATAAATTAATATTCTTAGTTGTTTTCTTGCAAGTTGTAACGTGCTTCCCTCTCATATATAGTTTGTAGAAGGTGGTAGGGTCTATTTAAAGCTTGGTTGACTCTCACTGGTATGCTATTTGGTTCCAGTCTTGACAGTGGAGGGTTGTTATGAAGTTTATTCTTCCCAACTTTACACAGAGTAGCCCAACCTCAGGACCTCAAAGTGGGACTGTATGTGAAGACAGACCTTTTTAACGAAACACTAATTTAAACAAGGACATCTCTGATCCAAGGTGACTGGTGGCTTCCCGGGAAGAGGGGGCTAAGACATTAACATGACAAGGGAAGGTCACATGGAGATAGCTGAGCATCCTCCATAGGCCAAAGAAAGGTCACCTCAGGGGAAAAGAACCCGGGACCCATTTACTGTGCACATCTATTCTCCAGAGTTTCCAAAGTAGCTTCCTGTGGTTAAAGTAGCTCTGTTGAACAGGAGCTAGGACCACATAGTGTAGACTGTTGCCTTGGCTTTTCACCCCACTAGAGGCTGAAGTGAAGTCTGAGGAAAGGATGAGGTAAGGATAAATGGGGTTCTAGATGGTCTTCTAGGCCATCAAGATAAGAACTCCAGATCCTTCTAGAACCCAGTTGTTCCAGGTACCCCGAGAGCTGCTCTTAACTCCTGTTTAACAATGCAGAAGACTTGTTTTCTTGCTGCTCTGTGCACCTGCCTAGCCCTCTGTCCCTCGCTGGGTTTGGCTGGGTTTAGATTTTTTTTTTCTTCCCGAGTGCTCTCTGCTGCTGCGCATGTCCCAGATAAAGCCAGGAAATGAGTTGTGTCCGTGGCTCTGGCCACATACATGTTCCCTTCATTTCCTCCAAGGGATCTTCATGAGTGCCTGGGCTTGGGGGCTGAGGCAACGGAGCTCTCAAGCCAGAAACAGAGTCTGACATTTAGTGACTACTTCAGTAAATACCCTCTGAAAGGCAGTGTCAACTCCAAAGAACAGTTCTCTGTGGAATGGTAGACAGCGAGTAGGAAGAGCTCATGTCAAGAATACCTGTTTTTTGTGGCCGCCAGCGGTTGAATGAGTCAGGGACAGGAGCCCAGAGCCGTCAGTTTTCCTTTGTCCCTTTCCTCTCCTCTTTCCAGCTCTGCACCTATAGGTTCAAAACTAGAAAAAAAAATGAAAATGACTTCCTTTCATTTAAAAAGACTCCCGTAACATTCTCAGCCCTGCTTTCTCCTCTTTGGGGATGCTGAGGAGCCCGCAGAACAATGGGGGAGGGGCAGGATGGCCTCTATGCCTTGGGTACATGTGTAAGTGGAGCAGCCTCTGTCTTGTATGTGATCACGTGCTCGTGTTGTCCTTGAAAGGGATGCTGTGAAATGTGAGACAGGATCAACCCCATTGGGGATGCTTCTTCGCAGACTCTTCCAGACGGAGATAGTGGCTGAGCTGGAAGCTTGTCTCCTGGATAGAGAGAGTCCATGGCTACACAACCCTGCTGCCCCCTGTTCCAGTGAGCACACTTTGTTCATTCATGGCTTTTGTCAAACTCCTGTGAGAAAAAAAAAAAAAAAGAAAAGAAAAATCTTGCTCCAGGCCACATGACCACAGCAGAGTCTAGTGGCTTTTTGGGCCCAGGGAGTGGCAGTCCAGACCACGTGGAAGAGACTGAAGGCAAGGAGTCCTGGCTGGCTGGCAGTTTGTGTGGAAATGGAAGAAAATAACTCATTCTTATGTTGACCTGAGCCTGAATTCATACTGCTAAAGTGCTTTGGTCCCTCTTCTGCAGTGGTGACAGTGACAATCTGAGAGGAAGCCGGGGCTCCCTGAGGATCCTGAAAACAGTATTTTTCCAAGGAATATCTCCACCCCCCCACCCCCCCAGCACTGGAAGGAACCAAGTTCTTCCTAGAAGGAGCCTGGGTTGGGATGGGGGTGGGGCAGGCCTGCTTAGGAGCATGTCTCCAAGAGCTTGTGCCTTCTACTCTTTAACAAGGGTGATGATATCTCTCCTACTTATATGGTTGTAAAAAAATAAAAGAAGAAATAGAACATGGAACTTAAAATTAGACCACATAACACCAGCAGGTCCAACGTTGTCTCTTTTTAATGATCACTGTTTTAGTCAGGGTCTTAGAAAGAACCGTTCTGGGCCGGCATGAAAGTTGCTTTATGGAACAAACTTGTCTAGAACTTAGAAAGATCCCCCTGCCTCTGACTCCTAAGGGTTGGGTTCAAAGTGTCCACCATCATGCCTGGCAGTTTTCATTTAATTTCATGTAACTTTGTCCCCCTCTCTAGTGAGGTAAAGGAATCAAGTAGTCTCTGTTCAGGTAGGAGTGACCTGTTAGCCCTGCACCTCATACTGCCCTTTCTGGACTGTGAGGCACTCCCAGGATTGGTCAGATTTCTAGGTAGAAATGTGTTTCTCTGTTCTGAATGGAAAGGAAGTGGGGAAGTGGGGTTGGGTGGTAAAACCTTAAGGTTAACCATGAACTGACCTACTTTCTCCAGGGACACTGTACCTGCTAAAAGTTCCATAATCCCCCCAAACAGCACTGCCAGCTGGAATCCAGGGTTCCAACACAAGAGCCCGTGGGGGGCATGTCACATTAAAATCACAATGCTTCTATGGCTACACATACCAACTATATATTTAACATACTCCTATTGAGATATGGATATTATTATCCCTATTGTGCAGTCAAGGATCATAAGGCTAAGGCAATTTTTTGATGATGACATGTGGGGAGACACACACACACACACACACACACGGGGGGGGGGCAGGGAGAACAGCCTGCACTTCCATGTTCTCTCTACCTCATCTAGTACAAGTGTAGAGTAGGGTTTCGCAGGGGGAGGGAAGGCAGGAGATGCTGCCACTTTGGGAATGAACATTTAAGAGTCCTGGCGTGCTCAGCCATTTACATTGCAGAAGCTTTTTTTTTTTTTTTTTTTTGTTGGAAGTTAATTTTTTTTTTTTTTTTTTTTTTTTTTTGTAAAGAGAGTCAACAACTTGATCTGGCTTTTTAAAGAGACTTCGGTGTAAGACTCACACTCTTCTAAGGTCAGCACTCTGTGGATGTGGTAGCTGACCCAACAAGGGTGACTTGGTTTTCCTAGTGCAGAGAGAATTTCCATAGCTCCTCCCCTGCAAAAGAACAACTCAACACTGGGACCTGGAGACAAGTCTAACATTAGACCCCACCCCATCTCCTGCGTCTAGAGTCCAGTCTCCCTTTTCTTTAGCTTCTCGCTAATGAGCACAAAGTAATTGCTTGTCTTCTCCCTTTTCTTCACCTCTTGTTTCCTACACCCTTCCAATAAGAGAGGACAATTTGTTGTTGTTGTTGCTGTTTTAAGGGTTTGTTAGAAAATTCTCTTGTCACCCAAGATAGAGAACAATTTCAGATAGAATTCTGAACTGAAACTTTTAAGGCTGATGGTCACGAGTCCTGGGATGACTTGAGATACAGTACGTCTGAGCTGGATTTTGGTCGGTAATGTCTTTTCACATTTGTTCCTGGAAGAAGGAGCTGAGAGCTGAGAGAAGGAAGGATGGTGTGTGCCCTGGTATTCTTCAGCCTGGAGAGGACACGGAAACCCTTGAGTAAGAAGCAAGCCGAGCTCACATGTGTCCAGGAGCTTGACCCACAGAGCTGAACAGTGGGGTTCTCTGGTCTGTTAGTGTCTATTGTACTTTATTTGGAAAATGCTCACCATGTAAATGCTCTCAGAATACCAAACAAAAGCCGCTTCTGAGGACTCCAGAGTAGATTGTGTTGGACTCTCAGGCATCTAAAATGGCGATGTCAGTACTGTTTTCTGATTTGACTGACATACTTCCAAAATGTCCTAACCAATAGGCTTTGGTAGACAAGGCTGAATTGGTGATTTTTTTTTTTTTTTTTTTGAAAGGAAAATGGAACACATTTCTTCTGTAGACTAAATGTTTGAACTGTTGGCCCTTAAGGACAAGGAGTCTCAGGAAAGAAGTTGGCTCCAGAGGACCGGCAGAATCACTGAAGAGGAAACAAGAGCCCAACATGGCCCTGAGCTCCAATCCTCACCTAAGTCCTTGAAAACTCAATTAGTGAGGTGCTTGCCCAGAATCTGTCAGACAGGTTGTAACCAGAGACTGCTAATGGCTCACTTCTTTAGTTATCAAAATGTCACTTCATATTAAACGAATGAACTCCAAGTACCCATATGCTAATTGGATTTATTTCTTCCATGTTGGCTGTGATCATTATCACACCGAGTATGCACTTTACTGAATGAATCTACAGATTCCTCTTTTTTTCCTGCCAGTTAGGACGGCATTAAAACCACTCTTTGCTGGGGTAGGGGAACTTGGAGCTGATGAGTACAGTTGGCGGCAAGCTGGAAAGTTGAAGAGTTTGTCTAAGCCACCTATGTAAATTAGTGAGGCTGACTACAAACTTCCTTACATTCAGACTAAAGCTGTTGAATTGCTGTAGGTTTGTCTCTGATGTAGCTAAGTTGGTTGCAATATACTAGCCTCTTTTCTCTCCCTTATTTTTCTCCCTTTCTTTCCCTCTCTCTCCTTAGACAGTCTCATTTCTACTGTTATGTCGTATATACTTGCATGATTTTACTTATCCATATACAATCCACAAGTGAGAGAGACACCTGGAGCTTCAAAAATAAAGCAGTTCAATTTTCTCTTGCCCTCTGAGGAATCCTTGATGGGTTTTCAGGTCTTTAAAAACATCACTTTGAGACAACAGAGTTCTTAAACTGTGTTGCCAAGGATGACAATGAACTTCTGACCTTTCTGCCTTTAGCTCCTGAGTGCGGGATGACAATGGTGAGCCTGGAAACCCAGCTCTGCCCACTGCTGGTGATAAAACCCAGGGCTATGTGCATGTCAAACAAGCACTCCACCGAGCAAGCTCTATCCCCAGTCCTCTTTCTAAGCTCTGTTGAGAGGTCCTAGTTGCTCCTCATGGACTTTCCTCCTGCTCTTTAGGGATAAGAGTGTGGTGGAGGCAAGGACTTGAGAACAAGAGAGAAAGATGGATCTACTGAAGAAGGATGTTTATGAAAAAATGGTATGCAAGGATTCACACTGTGCTTTGAGTGCTTGTGTACCCTTGAGTTCACAGACTAACATCCTAACACTAATGGTGATTGTATTCAAAGGTTGGGACCTATGGGACATATGTGGATCATGAGGGATAGTGCTCAGGTCTGGAATTAGTGCCTATAGAAAAGAGACTGCAAAGAAGTAGTTATCTCCTTCCGTCACGCTAAGAGTCAAGGAGAAAGCAGGCCCTCACTAGGGTTTCCATTGTTGTGAAGAGACACCATGACCAAGGGAACTCTAATGAAGGACAACATTCAATCGGGGCTTGCTTACAATTCTAGAGGTTCAGTCCATTATCATCATGGTGGGAAGCATGACATTATCCAGGTAGACTTGGTTCCAGAGAAGGAGCTGAGATTTCTACGTCTTGATCTGAAGGCAGCCAGGAGGAGGGTCTCTTCTGCAGGCAGCCAAGAGGAGGGTCTCTCCCACACTGGGCGGAGCTTGAGCACAGGGCCGCAAAGCCCACCTCCATAGAGATGCATTTCCTCCGACAAGGCCAGACCTACTCCATCAAGGCCACGCCTCCTAATAGTACCACTTCCCATGGTTCCATCATATTCAAACTACAACATCAAGTTAACTGGCACCATGATTTTTCAGCTATCTAGCCACTGGAATGGTGAGGAAAAAAACATCTGTATTTATAAGTTACCCCATTTAAGATACTCTGTTACAGCATCTTCACCTTGGCTTTGCAGGATCAGGAGAGCTGGTAGAGCTAAGCTCTACACAATGGTCATGGCCGGATAGCCCTACTTTCTTATATCCAACCAAGTGGCCTAGTAAGAAAGGAGGTCCCACCTTTAGAAAGCACACCCTTTGCAAGCTTAGAGCTCATTCAGCTCAGAGCTCTCAGATAGTACTCCCCAAGGAGCTGGGACTGCGCTACATTTTATATTCTACTACAGCTTCTTCCAGGCGTGCTGGTAGCTGCCTTGACATTATGCCCAAAGCTAAAGTAAAATGTTTAGTGTGAACAGAAAGCCCAAATTTCTAATGAACCAAGGTACCACCAAGCTTCCCCACAGGTCTGTTTTCCATTTTAGTGTTAATGTATTGCTGTATGATGCACAGATACTTGTAAGAGCATTTTATAGGAGTCTGCTCAAGGTCCCAGGAAATGAGAAGCCAGGAACTGCAGCCTGGTAGAGGTGCATGGGGTGCGTCTGGTAGAGGGGGATGTGATGCTGCTGGAGGAGGGGGGTGAGACTTCCCCTCCTTTGAGCTCCTGGGCGTGGATGATGAAGGTGACCTTAACTCTACTTCTTTCAAGAAACGGTTGTGGCCCGGAGTGCAGGATTAAGTGGCTCCCCAAATGTGCTTTTTTGGCTGACTTTCATGTTTGCTTTTCATTTCATTCATTTTAGAGGAAAAGTAGATACACGGTTCCTCGTTCAATTAATTCAGCAGACATTTAATGCACAGCTGGTTTGTCTTCTACACTGGATGCTGGGGGGAGAGAAGATGAAAGGCCAAGCACTGTTCCCAAGGAGTGTACCATCACCCCGCAGACCTTCTGACTGAATGGGGAGAAAGCAAGGGCTTCGTAATCTACTAAAATATTCACCTCATCAAAACCCTTGCTTCTCGGCCTTTGCAGTGTTTTTAATAATTAGTATTACAGAGTGCTTTATATTTGTCATAATTTTGTAGTGAAATTCAACTAAACCTGACTCTCAGACAAGGGGCTTGGCCTAATTTTGCTTAGTGACTTTCTCCAATTAGCTGTCTTAGCAATTTCATTTGATTGCGTTCATCTGGTTTCTCAGCAGTGGGTTGGTTGCCTTAACTTCAGGCCTAAATGATTTGGGAAACCTGATGTCCTCCCACTTGCCCATCTTGGTGTCAGGTAGTTTCCCGTGGGCCGCACTCACTGGCCCGAAAGTGTCTTACCCAGAATTTCAACTTGGCTTGGCATAACCCTCTGAGGAATAAATATTTAATGGGAATACTTGCCATTTTCTGTTTTTAAAATCTTCTCTGGACATATTGCATTTTTATAGAGTTAAATAAGGTTCACTAGTAGTCCTCATTTTGGAGAAGACAATACAGTCCCTGCGGTTGAGAGTCATTATGAAGTCTAGTTGGATATTCAAAGCTTTCTAGATGCACTAATGCATCCCTTCTCAGTATATGTAAAAGCGACTACCCTGACCCAAAGTTTCCTTAGTTGTGTCTCTCAGAGGATCAGAGGAAGACAGTAAGGAAACCCAGTATGAGAATGACTCCTTGGTACATTGAAGGCAACAGAAAGTCAGCTTGTGTGTGTTTGACCAGCGAGCGAGACTTATGGCCCCAGCACTGGCTTTGAGCATATTGATCTTAACACTGAGGAGGGGGAAATACAACATTTGGAAACAGACGAACGAAAGATGCATGATGGTATGCAAAACCAGTAAATACTCGGTGATGTATAAGGAGAACTTCTGTCTGCTTTGCAATCGTGTAAGGCATGAATAGTTCATTAAGGAAGAGACTCAGCACAGCGAGCTACAAAGAGTGCAGAAGGGGTGAGCAGAAGGGGTGAGCAGAAGGGGTGAGCAGGCTGGGGGTGCTAGCCCCCTCCCCATGGTTTTGCTCCTCAATGATGGTCAAGAATATGAATCAGAAGAGCTTTTAAGAATTTTCTTCTTGGGGCTGGTGAGATGGCTCAGCGGGTAAGAGCACCCGACTGCTCTTCCAAAGGTGCAGAGTTCAAATCCCAGCAACCACATGGTGGCTCACAA
>NC_034602.1:84952803-84959600 GCF_900095145.1 Mus pahari
AAAAAAAAAAAAAAGAATTTTCTTCTTAAAGTATAAAGTTTTTATACTCTTTGCCCCATCCCCCAATGATGAAATTGAAATATGGACTATTGGATATGCCAGTTCTTAATGTTACCAACACTTTCCTTCCTAGTTCCCTTAAATGAACATATCGACCCTTCTGCTGTTTTTGTTTTTTTTTTGTTGTTTTGTTTTAAAACTAAATTTTAGTTGAAGTAAGCATTCTGCAAACCAGGAAGGAAAGACGTATAATTGGGCGTGGTCAGCATACCTTGTTTTCAGTAAAAACCATGACATGTCTATATATCCTTTACCATCACAAACTCGCAGCGGTAGGATACTGTATAAAGAAAATGTGTTTATCACACAGGTCACTGTCCTGGCATCTCTTTCCTTTGGTGACAGTAGCATAGTATCGTGGTTTCCTTACAACATGTGGTTGGCACAGTGGTGGTAGCGGTCACTTGGTGGTAGGCAGCCAGGGTTATTAGCCTGTTCCTTACACCTTTCCCCTGCTTTAAAAAAATTAAAACAACTTACTATTGCAGAAACCCACCATGGCCCTGTGAGAACTACATTATTTCCTTCTTTCCAGTATCTTAGGTATCTAAGGTGGTGAGGGTTTGCTTATGCATGTAGAAGTCAGGAGACAACTCTGTGGAGCTGGCTCTCCTCTTCCACCTTCAGGTGAGCTCCAGGGATTGAACTCCGCTCATGAAGATTCTGCAGCAAGCACTTTACCTTGGCTGCTCTACATCCATACTCTCCCAAACCATGCTTATCATTCAAGGAGCTCCCACCGGGCCTCTCCACACATAGGTACCACCCTCTCCACTCATCACGACACGGAGGACCAAGCCCAGAACATGAAGCCTTGTGGGACAAGAGGAACCCTATCCAGGCTGTACAAAGTGATCTTAACAACCTTAAAATTAGATGCTGTAATAAAACTTAATGCTTTGTAAGCTCATTAAACAACAACAACAACAACAAAATTTTTTTAAAAAAAAGATGTAGAAAGCCAACCCTCATGACTCCCACAGAATGATCAGTCGCCAAATATACATGAAGAATCTGGCTTTTAATATTATCTTTAAAGGAGTCGCAGCCACTTCACATGCTGATCCTCCGAGGTGGAGATCACTGATGCTCGGTTCATTTAGTGGTATGTCTCAGTTAAAACATGTGCGAGCCTTTTCTGTCTGGTAACTCTGGCAGCTATTTCTTGAAGTCTTTGAAAACATAAATGTACTAACCAGATGGTTAGGATTCAACTCATTAATATTGTTATTACAGAAATGACTTGAACAATTCTTACGTGAACATATTACTAAACTGCCAGGCATGGTAGCACATGGTTTTATTGCTAGCACTCAGGAGGCAGAGACAGGTAGATCTCTATGTGTTTGAAGTCAGTATGGACTACGTCAGGGGTTCTCAACCTTCCTAATGTTGTGACCCTTTATTTCAGGTCCTCATGTTGTGGTGACACCCAACCATAAAACTGTTTTCGTTGCAACTTCATACCTGTATTTTTTCTGCTATAATGAATCATAATGTAAATATCTGATATGCAACCCCTATGATAGGGTCATGCATCCTGTCTCAAAAAAAAAAAAAAAGAGCCATATACAGACACCACACACACACACACACACACACACACACACACACACACCCCTAATTGTTTTTCTCAAATACATGTTACTTATTTTGTAGCTATGACATAGCAAAACCAAAATAACCAAGTGGCTATACTCGGAAGTTCTTCTAACTTTGATTCTGATCTGCAGTCTTGGGGATTGCGCTGTAGATGCTGGGCACACCCTCAGCCTCTTTAAGTCCATTTTCAATGGTTTCTCACAGAATTGTGCTATTAAGGTGAGGTCAGACTTTTTAAGTAGTACTTCCTAAACCCGGCTTTGCATTATAGTCAGAGAATTTATTAAAAATCCTAGAAAACCCTGCCCTGAGGATTTTAAATTACCAAACATGGTGGAGCTTCAGGCCACTCTGCCTGTGACGAGTCCCCTAGCTGATTCTGATCCTTGGCATGGACCATGTTTGGGACACTCACTTGAAAGAGGTTGTTAATCCAGCAAACCGCTGGAGGTGTGATTGGTGGATAAAGTGTACAGTGTAGGAGCCAGTAGTATGCTGAGGAAGTGAGGGACCCTTCACTGGTCTGTCTCCCCAACTTTCCCACTCAAATAAAGCAGAATGATGACATATACCACCCTTCTCTTGTCCCTTTGCTCTAATCAGATGTTGTCAAAGCTATAAAAAAATATGACTTAGACTCTTAACCACTCCCTGCCTAGGACTTACTTACTTACAAAGTAGAGGCATATTGCTTAACTTCTTACTTACATTGCTTGAAAATAAGTTGTTTTGGAATAGCTAGCATGCCTGATTTCTTCAAATTCTTTATTCATTTCTTCTGGCCAACATATATGTCAAGTATCTTAAATCTGGACACATAATTATCCTTATAAATAACAAAACAGTAGAAATAAATCTTGTTGATGTGATTTCAGATAACATTCGGCATGGTGGCATCAGGCTGTCCCCCATGCCAGCCCATAGGACTGACTATTCAGTATTGCTTTATCCTGAGGAGTAACAGTTGCAGAGTACTGGGCATTATAAATAAGACTTATTTCTGAGGTTACCAGAATGTCTTTTGTGTTCCTTTGGATATAAGAAACCTCCTCATCGTCTCTCTGTTCACCAGTGGCTTATCTGATGGCACATGAGGGAGAAAGCCATTGGTTCTGATTTGGTCTTCATTGGAGTCTGTGCCATCCAGGCTCTGAGGAGTAGGAGCTTATGGGAAGAACTATAGACTAGCCTGTCTTAGAGGGAGCCATTCGGTACCATAAGAGACAGTTTTGTTTTGTTTTGATTTGTTTTGTTTTGTTTTGACCCTTTGAAGCGAAGGGTCAAAATACTCTTGTGGGTCGTAGGCCTTAGAAATCTATTCCAGATTGTGTTCGCCTCTCCAGGAGTTTGCACCTTAAGCTCAGTCTCTGGACTTTCTCTGAGATGTCCTCAGCTGAATTGCAATCTTGCTGCAAATGGGGTTGGAAGACAGGCTTGGTGTGAGTCTGAAGTTGTTATATGAAGAGGGCTGATGGGCGAGGATGCTGCTGTTCATTTGACGACCCTTGCTGCTTTTCAGTGAATTGAAGTCTACCCTCTGAACTCAAATGCAAACCAAGGAAGAGATCAAGGTAGGAAGCTAGAGATCGTTAGACATCGCAGCCCCTATGGGCTTTAGCACTTCCCTTCCAGGTCACCAGTTACCAGGAATGCAATGATAATTCTGCATGTCTGAGAGTTGCTGTTAGGTTGGCCCCAAGAGGTGCTTGATAGTGCCTTTCTCCTTGGAGCAATTGGCCACAGATGCAAATTTTCATGGAATTTTAAGGTGAGGAGGAGGCCAGGTTTTAAAAAAAAAAAAATCCTTCTTCAAAGGCTTGCAAGATGATTCAATGGATACAGGTGATTTTTATACTAACGTGGAAGCCTAACTTCCACCCCTAGAATCCATGCAAAGATAAAAGGAGAGAACTGACTCCACAGAGTCATTCTGTGACCTTCATGTGTGTTCATACATACCATGGCACTCACACGTGGGTGCACATACACCTGGCTGCACACACACATACTGATAATAATAAATAATAGTAAAATAAAACTAAAAACAACAACAACAAAAATCCTTACTTGGGACAGTTTGCTAAAATAAGACAGGTTGTTTGAACAGTTTTATCTGGTGCCTGGCTAATTGTATATGCTTAGTCCTGTCCAGGGTTTCAAGTTCTTATAACAAGCCCCCTCATCTTGGAAGTGTTCCTTGGCAGTGCAGAGAGAGTTTGGAACTGAATCAGAGTCCTGATCAGGGTAAGGAGCATTGGCACAGTGCAGGATTGCACTCCTTCCCTTGAGGAATTCACAGAGTCCGAGTCAGTAAGGAATGTAATCAACCGTACTCTGCCTTGTGTACCCCTTGGCACACCCTGGGAAAGTGCGTAATACAGTTGAGGAGTTAGGCAGCCCAGCCTGCAGCGCTAACCAATGCTGGGTAAAGGCTGGGGGTTATCGGTCTCTCTCCCCTTTAGATTTATTATACAGACAAAAGCTCCATTCCGCTGTGTTGGGGCTGTGTGTCTGACAGGACTCTGGGGCAGTGAGAGCTGTGCTGTTCTCTGGAGCCGCGTGGAGGATCGGCTGTTTCCCTTGGTGGATCATTGCTCACGCGGTGCATTTTACCCTGAATAGTCACGTACTGGTAATTGTGATAGAAGTGGCTCTTGGATAATAAATCTCAGGATGCCAAAACAGTAGAATTGTTGAAGGGACCTTGTGTGTTGCTCACTTTACATTCTCCACTCTGGGAAAACATCTCTATCTTTGTACATCAGCTCTTAGACATTCAACAGGTGGATAGATGATAAGAAGTAGTTGACATTTCTTATAATTCCTTCTTTCCTCCCCCTCCCTCCCTCCCTCTTGCTGTGATCAAATACCTGATAAGAAACAACAGGGTTGAAGTAGAGCAGGCTGTCATCGTGCAGAGGGCATGCCACAGAACATTGGTCACGGCATAGGGCATTTGTTCACTCTGTGTCTGCAAATTCAGAGAGCCAAGAGAGGAGCGCTGGTGTTGAGCCCAGCTTCTGATGGGGTGGGGCCATCTATAGTTAAGGTGGACCTTCCCTCCTCAGCTAAACCTTCATAGAAACACCTTCAAAGACTCATTCAGATGTGTGTTTCCATGGTAACTCTAGTCAAGCTGACAGTGAAGATTAAATATCGCAATATACCATGTATTGGAAATTATTGATTTTTGTCTATCTGCTACATCAACCCCTTCCCTCGCAAATCCCATTGTCCTCCTCTGCTTTGGTTTTCAGTCGAGCACACTGTCTAATTTTTGTACATGTACAGAAATCTATATTTCATTATAAAGTTTTGCTTAAATATTTTAGGCTGGCCCTGAAACTCTCTATGAAGACAGCTGTCCTCAAACTGTTGATCCTCCCAAATGCTAGGATTGTATCTATATTATATCATGTCTGGCCACAGTTTTTATTCACATTGTTCTATTACAATAGTAGGTCACAGGCAATGAATGCGTAAGAGGGAAATGGGTGAACAGAGTGTAGCTCACTACCTTTGTGTGCACATGCTATGTCCAGAATATAGTTCATCTTAGTCAAAGCTTTTGTTCCAATTACAAGCACGTTAATGAAACCTTGAAGTTATAGACTGAGGATAATTAAAAGTTACTCAGAGAGAAACCCAACTGTTCATTTATTTGTTAGTTAGAAAGTGTGTGTGTGTGTGTGTGTGTGTGTGTGTGTGTGTGTGAGGGTGGGCACCAGGATACAATAAAGCAGGCATATGGAATCCTGTGTCCACAGAACCAAGAGTCTTAATGATAGTTTAAAAACTGTGTTGTGTGTGTGTGGGGGGGGTGCGGGGGGCAACAGGATACAAAGAAGCAGGCATATCCAATCCGGTGTTCACAGAACCAAGAGTCTTAATGATGGAGATTGGCTCAGAAAACAATTATTACAGAGAATATGCAAGGGATGTGCCAGAGATTTGGGCAGACAACTGCACAGGGAGGCTTTGGTGCTAGGGAGAGAAGAGTGATGGGCATATTGGAGGATCTACAAGGACCTCAGAATGGTCCAGTGTATGTCAGGGTGGAGATGAGGTTAATCCTGGGCTGGCCAACGAAGTCTGGAAGCCCCTCCGAGTCAATAGGAATTGTTGTGGGAGTTGGATCTGGAGAGAGATGCAATCAGACCGCAGTCTTATACAGATGTCAGTGTTTTGGCCATGGCATGGAGGACAGATTGGATGGCGGTGGCTCTCTGTAGGGTCACAGCGCTGCATAGTGAGGGGGAGGGCTTCAGAACATTTAGGGAGTGTAGTCATAAATGCAAAGGCCCTGAGTCTGACATCCAGGGATAAGGGAACTGTCGTGTGGATTTGTGTTTGTTTATGACTTTCATGGTACTGAACAGACTCAGCAGTTCATGCTCATTGCTAGGGATAATGATGCCTGTGGAGCCCAGGCAAATAAGGATGTGTAAAATGTTTTGGACCCCACCATTTCCAGAATGAATGAATGAATGAATGAATGAACAAATGTCTTCCTCCCTTCCTTCTCTCCCTCCTCCCCTTCTTCTCTTTTTCCCCCCTCTTTCCTTCTTTCCACCCTCTTACCTCCACTTCTCTTTTAGATTTTAATTAATTAATTAATTAATTAATTTTTATTTTGGGCAGCACTGGGGTGGACACTGGGGCCCTGCACATGATAGGTCAGCTGCCATCCTGGAGCTGTCTCCCTAGCCCTCCAGAACCATTTTGATTCAAGCTTTAGCCTTCTTTCTACGTTTTTCCTTTCAAAAGGCTGAGTTGTGGGAACTGTCACCAGGCCTTGAGGCCTTTCCAGCTTCATACTGAAACACTCACTAGCTCCTGTGTACACTAACAATTACGCCCGCCCACTGTAGCCCAGACAGTAGGCGGGTGGGTACCCTGTCTTATCTTCAGCAAGCACCCAGCAGCTGATGCTTGCTAGAGACAGATGTATCACCAGCCAAACAAAGCTGGCTTTAAGTTCAGATTGTTTTCTGACTTATTTGAGGTATTAACACCCATACCGGAATTTTTATTTGTATTAAAATGGACAAAACTATGCAACTTGCTATATTCTCATGTGCTTTCTTTGTACCTGAGGCAAACACACACACACACACACACACACACACACACAC
>NC_034602.1:84959770-84999411 GCF_900095145.1 Mus pahari
CACACACACACACACACACACACACACACACACACACCCTTCCCAGTGGAGTATTGCTTTCTGGCATTAACACTTGGATTCTGACATTGACACACATGTATGCGTATAGCAGGGTAAGGTTTAGATACAGTGGTCTAAGTTTATAGGGAACTTCTTGAATGCATCTCTCCAAGAAAGATGGGCAGAACTTTCTCCTTCCAGCACAGCCTGTGGCTCCTCCAGACTCGACACTTCTTTACTTCTCTCTTGCATTCCTGTCATACTGCAGGGTTACATTATTTCTCCTGTCAGCAGGTGAGAAGAGCCCTAACAACTTCATGATTATAGAGGAATTATGGAATCAGCTGGAAGAAAATGACTATTGTGTTAAAAATACCTCCGCAGAGTCTTCACCATAAAAGCATCCTAGGCAGACGCCTAAACGGCTCAACAGTCCTGAAACCCAAATCCGTGCCATTTGGAGAAGGTGGCATCTCGGTGTTAGAGAGGACTGTCACAGTGGCCTCACAGGGCTGGGATCAACCACAGTGTAAAGACTCTCAGAGCCTTTGAACGATGTACCAAGGTGGTCCAATCATGGTATGAGTAGTGGTGTAGTCTCAAATAGGGAGGGAAAAAAGGCCAGTTGTTAATTACTTACTGAGGCATGCATCCTACCTGAATGGGGAAATCGGAAATTATTTTGTCAGCATTAAGTTGAGTTTTAAATCAAAGACTATGTAATCACGCCTGCATGGAATTAAGTAGTTGCTGATAAGTAGGTACCTGGGACCATCTCTGTGGGGATAGTTTATTTTACTAAATGAGCCCACTAAATGGGCTGTTAGAACTCCACGTTACTTCGTTGTGGCGCCAGGCTTGGGCTGTGAATGTTGAATGAATCTCCTGCTCTCTCTTATGTTTGATTCCAGCTGCAAGGCTGGGTCCCCAAGGGTCTAGCTTGGTTCCTTGGCAGCTGGCTCCTTGTCTCCCACTGCAGGGCCATTCCCTCCTCTGATGAGGTCACAGCAGTCACTGAGGGAAAGACTGATGTTGGCTTTTGCATGGAATAATAATTCCTTTCCTACTTTAATTGTGAGTTAGTGTCTATAAAAGAGAACTGGTCTTGTATGCTGGGGGCGCCGTATGTCCTTTGTTAAAACAAAACTTGAGAGTTTGGGAGATGGTCCAGCGGGTAAAACCCATGTTGTGCAAGTGTGAAGACCGTAGTTTTGACTTTCAGAACTCATGAAAAATCTGGGCAGGTAGCCCACCTGCCTTCCCAGTACTCAGGAGGCTGAGGCAAGGGAGTCTTAAGATACTTCCTCTCAACCTCTGGCTTCCACACTCACATACATGTGCAAACATCCGTTGGCATGTGCACCAACACACATGTCAGCATGTATACATGTAAGCCTGCCCTCTACACATGCATACATGCAAAACCAAGAATAAGAACATCAAGAAACAAACAAGAAATTAGTCTCTTCTGCAGTCTTAGAAATAGAGGTTGTTTGAAGGTTACTCTTCCTTGTTTACTTGAGAGGATTTAGAATCACCATAGAAACACATTTGTGGATATATATATATATATATATATATATATATATATTTTTTTTTTTTTTTTCCAGAAAGTTTTAATGGAGGAAGGAAGACCCATCCTTGAATGTGGGTAGCACTTTCTATGGGCTGGAGTTCTGGGCTGTGCCCCAAAGAGAAAAGGGGTCATGTTTATGGCTTCTTTATGACTGTGGATATAACCAGTTCCCCAAAGTGTCTCCCTCTTGACTTCCTGGTCTTGAACTGAGCAGCGGAGCAAACCCTTCTTTCTTGAAGTAACTTTTCTAGTATTTTGTCCCAGCAATGAGAACAGTAACCAGTGCAGGAATATTCAGAGCTTTCAATGTGGCAACGCAGCGTTCACAGAGAACCCTAGATAATGGTTGTGGAACATGCCCAGGAACAACAATGCCATAAATACTACAGAATTGCAAACAAGCTTTCCTGGCTTAGCAACGAGAGATGTGTACTGAGCAGACGCAGGGCATTTTGCCTGAGACAGAAGGAGGAAGGCTCTTTCCAGGGCTAAAGAGAGATGGCCTCTGGGTGAGATTAATTGGGGTGCTCACACAAAATTGAAAGGTTTGTAGAGAAGTTGTGGAATGTAGAAAGAATGCCTGAGAGGAGTCGGAAGGGTCCGGCTTGGAGTGGCTCACCTCGTGGAGTCTAACTGACAATGAATGGTCCTCCTGGATGCATGGCTGTAGGATTGGATTTGGGGTTTTGCTGGTTCTACACTCTGCCTTGTGTTCTCTACCTCCTGATTTCTGATTCACCAGCCAGGCTTCGTGTGTATGTCATCTGGACATGCAAACAAATACCTCTTCATCCTTGGAGCTGTTCCCAGTCTCTGGCTCCTTACCCTTTAACATGGCAGATGCAAATAGATTTCTTAGTGAGAAGCCTGCGACAGGACCCAGCCCCCAAAATCCCCCTTCTCTAGCTGTTTGTGAATGTGATGGTGCATGTCTGTGATCTTAGAACCACAGTGATGGAGGCAGGAAGATTTCAAGTTTGAGGATAATCTAGGCTACGTACTGAGACCTTTTCTCCCCAAACAAACGTCCAGGCAATGAAAACCCACACTTCTACCCTCTTACCTGGTGTTTCAGACACAGATGGAGGAGGAGAACAGGGATGGGAGGATTAGAGCCCAGACATGAGGAGCCACTCTCAAGCAGTTGCCAGGCGAGTCGTGTCCTGTACAACAGCCAAGAGATTGGAATTTGGGGCTGATCCACACAGTGACTTGTGGAAGCTGTTTGCAAGATACCTGGGCAAGGAAGGTCATGGTGCTGGCAGCAGGAATGTCACTGAAGTAACATTCCATGAAGACTGTAGTTCCTTGGAGAGATGTCAGCAATGGATAGACCAAGAGACTGAGAGCAGAGGAGGAGTCAAGCCTACAATAATGGGAGGAACTAAGATTGGGAACCTCATTAAGTTTTTGTAGACTACTCATTAATTTTTTTTTTTTTTTTAAATCTTGCTGAGGATCAAACACAGCACATACTAGGCAAAACTCCCTATCTTAGAGCTGCAAGTCAGTCCAGTCTACTCCCCTTTCACACTGTCCCAATGCCATTAATATTCTTAAAGCCACAGGGCTCATACTTATTGCAGAAGATTGGATTGGATGCCCTGAAAGGCTGTTTGAAGGCCCAAGATTTCATTTCACTCTAAAGGGAGAAAGATGGAGCAGCATCTCGATGAAAGTCTTCAGCCTTCCGCTCTCTGCTTTCCATTTTTGTTTATTTATTTTAATAACTTTGACAGATTTGCAGGCACATCTTCATGATCTGACCTGGGGGACTCTGAAGTGTGCTGATGGCAGGGTGGGGCATCAGTTACATGCTGACACAAGAGTTATTACATTTACATTTTACATTTCATTTCAGTGAAATCATTTCTGTGGTTCCTTTCTCAGAAATAATTAACTCTAAGTTAAACTTCTGCTGTGGCTCCTCATACAGGAAGGCTACATGGCCTTCATACAGGAGGGCTACATGGCCTTCATAGAGGAGGGCTACATGGCCTTCACACAGGAGCGTTATATGACCTTCATACAGGAGGGCTATATGGCCATTCCTACATTGGCTTAGATAAAGTGTCTTGGTAGGTGAAGGAGCTTGCCAGTGGGTGTTCTTGTCTCTCAGCCTGGGCTGGAGGCTTGTCTACATAGGGAGTCTGTCATCTTTCTCCTGCCTCAGTCACTCCGTTCATGGTTGATAACTCTAAGTGTTTCTAAGGTATGCTTTTGGTGCTTTGGAATAACACACGAATTCATATTATAACATTTTTCAACACCCTGGTGATATTTGGTCTTTGATTTGCATTGTCTCAGTCAATGTTTTATCCTGACACCATCTTTGATACGTCCAGCTGACTTCAGATACATGCTCCAGTGTGACCTCCTAATGCTGGCATTACAGGAGTGTATTGCCACTCTTAACCCTCTCACTGTCTGTCTGTCTGTCTGTCTGTCTATCTATCTATCTATCTATCTATCTATCTATCTATCTATCCATCTATCACAGGGGGATATAGGGTTGAACTAAGAACATTATATGTGTTAAGCCCACACTGCTCCACTGACATACACTCCTAGCTTTCTGTTAGTCCTAATTTTATTATTTACTGACTTGACTCTGTGTGTGTGTGTGTGTGTGTGTGTGTGTGTGTGTGTGTGTGTTCACTTATGCATTCATGCAGTTTTTACACATGCCACAGAGCACATGTGATGGTCATTGGGCAACCTTTAAGGCTCAGGGTTGTTCCTTTCCTTTCAAATTGTTTTGAGGTAGGGTGTCCCATGGTTTAGGTGTTGTGCTTTGGACAGCAGGTTAGCTGTCCAAGGAGCTTTAGGACAATTTTTCTGTCTCTGCCTCCAATTGTCCATGGGAGTGTTGTGATTACAGATGGGCGCATCCATCCAGGCTTTTATGTGGGTCTTGGGGATTGAATACAACAGTCAGGTTTGCATGGCAGATGTCATTGACCATTGAGGCCTTTCCCTGGCTATTTATTTATTTATTTATTTAAGACCACCCCTGTGCTGTAGGAGTTGCAAAAATTTTCTTTTTGTTAGTGTAGAATCTGAGATTTAAAGGTTAAGCCATTTAATGGCTAACACAGAGCTGAGCTGTGTGATTGAGGTTCAAAGTTAGGTCCTTTTTAGCCTTGACAACCTCCAAGGGCAGTTGAGTGATATCTGGGTTTGTGGTATGTCCCCCACCCCCACCAAGATGATTTTGCTCCGATCTTATTGGAGATGCACAGTGGCAAGTCATGTGATTAAGAAAACAAAGGAGCCAAAGTCCACCCTCCTTGTCATTTTAAATTGTCACCGTCCCTTGCTGACGCCTGTTAGAAGTGGCATTTATTTCCTAAGCTCTCTCTGTGATAGTCAAGTTTTGCCTTTTATCCTTGGTTCTTTCTTTTCCCCTTCCCTCTTATATTTTCTTTCAGGTTTGCATTTTCTGGCTCATGTGTTCTTTTCCTTTCAAAATGTGCCAGTGTATCTCCCAAGGAGGAGTTTCAGGTGCGTGCTTGAATTATTTATTGTACTGGCCTGCTTTTGGCAGTGGCTTCCCCAGGAGAGTGCCAGCCACAATTATTAACAACAGTTACCAGCTGATCAGAGGACAAAGCTTAGAAACATTTGAGATGTTTCTTTCAAAATGCAGAGTTTTCATGTAAACAGAAGATACCCATCCCGGTATGCCTGTTTTAGGAGCCCAGGCCACCACACATCACTTTGTCATGAGCCATAGAAAAGCTGTTTATTTATTTATTTACTTATAATTTTTGGTGTGCTGGAGGATGGAGAGATGGACCAGTGGATAGAGTACCTGGTGGACAAACATTAGGACCTGAGTTTGAATCCCAGCTCCCATGTAAAAGTGTGAGAGTACAATGGTGTGCACCTGTAACCCTAGCACTGGGATGGTTGGAGGGGAGGCAGATGCATCCCTGGAGCTCACTGGTCAGCGATGTAAGCCAAATTAGTGAGGTCCTGGTTCAGTAAGAGACCTTGTCTCAAAGAATGAAGAGGAGCTCAATAGAGGAAGATACCTGTGTCAGTCTAAGGCCTGCATGTGCACACATATACACTCCATACATGGACACACACATGCTCATTTCAACCAGCACCTATCTCAAGGGCAGCATTGCCAGATGTGGGTGGGAGGTCATACACTGTACAGCTTCAGAGTACCACTTACCTCTCTGTACCGTTGTACGGAGAAGTCTGTATACCCCCGAGTTGAAGATGCGCAGTCGTTTCTCACTTGCAGTAGCGAATAATTAGCAGACACTGAACTGATGTTCTTAGGAGAAATACAGTCTTGGGCCTATATTTCTTCCTAGCCTGGGGGCGCTTCTGAGCTCATACGTGTAACTGATCAATACCCAGACTCGTTTTATGTATTTGGCTTAACGGCATCTTATTTACTGTACATCGCTATTGCATTCTTGCTGAACTCAACCAGCAGCACCCCAGCTCATGCCTGAATGGAGTACACCTAACACGCACACTTTCTCAGGAAGGTACACACTGTCTCTTGTGCTTGGGAATGCTACACAGCTCTACACTGCTGTGTCTGGGGTGACTTCAAAGTGTGAAGTCTCTATCACCGCCGCCACCACCAATCACAGGAAAGAGAAGGACATGGCATTCCATGGCTGTAGAAATGACACTTACATACAGTATGAGGGCTAAAACAAGAAGGCTGAGTGTTGCCTGGTTTGTGTCCTCCGGGAACATGTGTGAATTTGGGAGACTCAGTTTCCCCTGCTCTGCACACACACATCAGTGCTACAAAAGGGGTTATCAGTATTGATTTTAGGCTTCATGTACATTTGAGGTTATAGATGAAGCCATACGTATGGAATCAACAAGTAATGAGGATCAGCTGTATTTTTTTAAGATGAGAAGTTGGGGTGCCCAGCAGAGGTGTGGGTTGAGACCCGTCTTAGGGGAATATGACTCTAGTGCTCCAGAGCTGAAGCCCCTTCACACAGGGACAGCTCTTCTCATCTCCTGTCTCGCTGAGGAAGAAGCTCAAAGGGAATGACAGGCCTTGGTGAAGGCCCACGGGGATTTAGTGCCAGTGGGCCTTTGAGCTGGGAGCATTTTGACACTTCACAGCCCTGCCCTCTCTGTGTGTTATTGGGAGAGTTGACACAGGACCAGCTGGAGCTGTTCTACTGAATTCACTGGCTCCTCTTGGCAGGATTTCCCACCCTGTCTGCCCGACTCCTCAACCAGGAAGCTTTCTTTGTGTCAGACCAGAAGCCTTTGGTCTCCTCATGGTGCTGGGATCAAATGCCAGGCCTGGGGCTTGCTAGGCGAGTGGAATGGCCTTTTGTGTTTGCACTGGATGCCAGCTCTAGGGTAAGTGCTGGGATACAGGATGACGGAACCCCACAGGAGCAGTCCCAGGGGACTGGGTGCTGGTACACACAGAACCCCAGCCTTCCAGAAGAGACTTCTGCCGGAAGAGAAAACAGGTGCCTCTTCACCGTTTCATCTTGAGAAGCTTTTCATGTCAACCGCTTAGACATGATTTCCTGAACACGAACAGGGTTCGGCTGTACTTAAGTGATTTTTGTCATCCTCTGATTTAGTCTCCCCTGTTTTGGAAAGGCAAAAGATGTGAAATTTGTGTGACAGTCTAATGCCATCACTTACAGAGCCAGAAGAAAGTGTCTGGGGCTCTTTATAGGACCCACTGTTTACAGTGGTGCTCTGGGTCAAGTTTTACTTATCAAATATGAAGTGAAATACCTTATTTAAGTGTATATTTATACCTGTTTGTGTGCATATGTATGTATTTCTTTTAAACATAAAGAAAAGATACTTGATTGCATGGCTTCTCTTGTTGATGGGTATAGATTTTTTTTTTTTTTCTTTTTTTGTTAATTGCTGATACTGTTTCTCCTCCAAAGCGGTACTTTCCCACTTGACTGAGTAATAAGAATATTCCCTCTTAGAAGTAGAAGTGACTAGAAAAGAGCAATTGCAGGCAGTGTCTAGGAATCTGGACTGTGCCCCAGGGACAGTCTCCTTATGATTGGCATATGTCATCTTGGCATGGATGGATGTCTATAATCTCACTTTATGCATGAGATTAACATAAACATCTAGACTTGGAGTGTGTGTGTATATGTGTGTTTATGTATATAATGGTTCCTAGGGGTATTTTGTGGTTAGTGTGAGTGGGTCCTACACCTGTCTCACTGTTACCTTAGAGGCACCTAAGGCTTCCCATTCTTCTGACCTCTTATCGGTAGAACAGGTATTATAAAACAGGCCTCGGCTGATTGTTTGGAGAGTTGATACAGGAGCTAGAATAAAGTGCCCGGTGGCGAGGCCTGCTGTAGGCAGAAGGTCTGATGAGTGTTCTTATTTGTGGTAACTGGTGGCTGGTAGGTTCTGGATGTCCTTGGAGATGTGTGTGCTTGGAGTATAGTATCGTTCTTTAAGGCAGGAGCTTCCAGGCTTGGCCAACTGGTACCACACCTCCCTTCTACAGGTGGTGGCAGGCCCTCTGTCAACTTCATCTTCAGGTTCACTGGAGATGCTGGTGTCCCACCGATGTTACATAACCCTCCACAGCCTCATCTTGAGCAGCAATAGCAGTCATCAAAACCACTGTAGTCAAGAATTTTATTTTACCCTCATGTAAACAAAGAAGGGCCAGAGAGAGCAGGTGAGTTTCAGGGCTAAGAAGAACTGTAAGCTGTGTGTGGAGGGCTCCATGCCAGTATTTGGTGAGGCTGTGGTCAGAGGATCAGGGCAAGCTAACCCAGGGTCAGCAATATTACAGATAAGCCAGACTTTCATCCAGGATGTGTATAGAGGATATATCCAGTGTGTGAAGCAATGCCTTTGAACCAAATAGTCTTATAGTCTGCTTTCATAATCAGGATTGATTTGTTTCAGCCTGGATAAAAAGATCACAGCTGTTATGTAATAATTCCCTGTGGCCTGTCACCTCAAGCTCCTGGATGCATGACTTAATCTTTCTGAGCTTCAATTGCTCTTCCTATAAAGGGAGAATATTTTCGGTCCTTATTTCCTAGGGCCGTTCTGAGGATTAAATGAGATAGTTGTGAGGTAAATGCATACGTGATGATGTACCGTCACAACTTAGTCCAGTGCCTACCTTTGCTTACCTACAGCATTTGATAAATGTTAGCTATTATTTATGTTGCCGTTGTACTGTATTTCTAATAAAGCTCTGCCTTTCTTTAGCCTTAGGTAAGTACCCAATGCGGAGGCCCTCTCTACCTTCTGGTCCAGAAGCAAATGCAGGGGCTTAGAGAAAGAACCTGGGTCATAGCCAAGAACCCAATCGCTGCCGATTGAACAAGAAAATCTGATGGAGTATATGAGAGAATCAATTTCTTCTATTTATATTTGAATCTCACGTCCCACAAGTTATGATCTTTGAAAGACCTATTTAGGTGTACAAAAATGACTACTAAGAGACCTGGGACCACATTAATTTGATTTTGCCCTTTAGCTCCTGTGTCTATTAGTTTACCTTTCTCTTCTCTAATAACACTCCCTTGGATTCTGAAATACCAAAGGCTGTTCCACAGTGGGTGCTGTGTTCATGGAGAAGACTATGAGCAATGGTGAGCATTTCCTGAGCACTGAGTGTTTTGTTAGCATAAATAAAGCAGTTCTTTCAGATTTTGGAAAGGTTTGTGAACATTATCAGCATTTGTGTAATGAAATATATAAAAGGAGGTTGAATTATATTAAATTATATCTTCTTCTTTAGGCTTCTCAGGTTATCTTGTTGAGAGAACTTATTTAAAGTACTCATGTCTTTGACTGAGATTTTTTTATTTGAAGATATTAGGTGAACTGCATATATATATATGTATATATATACATATATATATCAATTATATGTATATATACATACACACACATGCACACATGAACATATAGTTGGTTCTGATACTGAGTCATCCTTTCACATACACACACACACACACACACACACACACACACACATTTTGATATAGGGTTTTGATATAGGGTCTCCCTTTGTAGCCCTGACTATACTGGAACTTGATTTTTAGACCAGGGTAGCCTTGAACGGAGATCTGCCTGCTTCTGCCTCCTGAGTGCTGGGATTAAAGGCAGGGGCCACCACACATGACTTGTATGATTATATTTGGATATGACCTCTGGCCCCTTTGATCTATTGATTTGGTGTCTTCTTTTATTTGTTAAAAGACCTCAACAGAGTTGAGCTTTTTTTGTAATCCATTTCCAATTTTATTTTACTTTTTGTTTCAGAAATTACAAACTAATACAAGAGAATGGTTTAATAAATTTCAATGTATTAGTGCTATTAATTCATATTTTACTTATTTAATCTCTATTCTACCCAATTCCTACCTTGTATTACAGCATTTTTAAGTAAATTCTAGTAATATAATACACACTATCAGTAGATATTTTAATATATACATATAAAAGATAATGAAACTTAGAAATTTAACTAAGATGATGTTCTCATAACAATAGCCTCAAATATTTAATTATGTTAAAATTTCTCATTGTGATCTTAGTTTTTCTTTGTTTTTGAGGGTCTATCATAGGCCCAAACATTCTGATTGTTTGTTGTGTTCTGTTATTTATCTCTTTAATGACCCTTTTTAATAAGTTATATTTTCATTTAATTATCTGTTTCGCTGCCCTCTTTGAGAACTGCACTGGTTTCTTAACCTCTTTCAGCAACTTGTACTGATGTATACAAATGATCCACCCCTCTCAGCCCTAGTTTCTTACTTTGTAAATTTATAATGTTGAGCCAGACTGTCTTTCAGGTCATTTATAGTTGTCAGATTTCGGGGAGAGTTTGGAGGAAACATTTTGACCTTTTTCTGTGAGAAAGGAAGTGGGTCTTTCATTTTGTTTTGTTTTTAGAATGGACAAAACTTAGAGCTGAAGATAAAAGTTGGGGTAGAGATCCTCAGCGTCTGGAAGCACGGTTTTGGAGAGCTGAATTAAGACAAAGCATTAGATCCAATTCCCAGCACAGGGCAGGCAGGAAAGCCACCAGCTAGCTAAGGTCTAGATCACGTGTCATTACCACGACCTGAGCCTTCTCATTCTCCATCAAGGTAATGACTACGTTGAGTCTCGCTTGCAGGAGAGGTCAGTCTCTTAGAGGGGACAACCCCTTTGTCAGTGGGTTTTCCTCTCTGCATGGACCAGCAGCCTTTGCTTCTTCTGATTTGTCTCTCCCCATAGAAGTCTAAGCAGCTTGGTAGCTGCTTGATATACCCATGGCGTAGGTGAACTGGTTAATAGCAGGGAGTACTTTGGGTTATTTATCAAGACAGCCCCTTGCTGCCACAGCAGAAACTAGTGGTGACATTTGACAAAGCAAGTGAGGTCTCCTTATGGCTGGATAAGTCATACAGTGCCAAGGTTCTTAAGCTTTTTCTTAAGGGAATTCATCACCTTTGGGCCTCCTGCTTCTTCACAGCCGAGGGACCTGGGGCACTTTCCTCCCCTTGCCTGGCTTTCCTGTTGAATCTTACTCAGCCATAGGAAGAAGCCGTTCACATATTTTCATATAGTGGGTGTCGGTGGAGTGGGATCTGTACTTGCCTGGAAGGAAGGCAGGTAAAATGGCCACACTTCTATTTGAGGATCTCTGGGGATGTCCCTTTATTAGTAAGAGTGAGCAGGACAGGGATCAGTTCCACAAAAACTGAGCTGACCCTCAATCTGGTTGGTCTATACTGTCTAGAGAAGGTGGCACCATTCAGGATGGTGTTTAACCTCTTATGTACCTTGTTAACTTAAAATCCCCTGTACCTCAATGAAAGCAGCCAGGCAGCCTGAGAAGACAGTATGTGTGTGAAAACCCAATGGAAAAAGAGATGGCAGAAGACCCACCAGGGTCACAGATAACAGAATCAATCATCAACTGTACTTTTAAATCTTTAAAATTAGTTTTTTTTTTTATTAGCTACTTTTCTTATTGCTGTAACAAAATACCAGAGAGAAGATGGGGAAGCTCAAGGAAGGAGGAAGGGTTCATTTTACCTTGGCGTTTGAGAGGCTGCAGAATGTCAGGGAGAGAATGGTTGTCTGAGTTTGAAGTGGCCGGCCATGTTGCATCTGCAGACACAAAGCAGGGAGAGATGAACCCTGGCAGTCACCTCTCTCCTTTGTGGTACAGTCTAGCGTTCCAGCCCATAGGTCGGTGCTGTGGATATTCCGGGTGGGTCTTTCTTCCTCAGCCAGTCCTTCCTGGAGTGCTCTGCATGGATACATCCAGAGGTGCGTCTACTAGGTAATCCTAAGTCCATTTAGGTTAGCCATGAAGGTCAACCATTCTAGAGATAACTGGAAACGAAGACCCAAATGAGATGATGTAACTGGAAAAACATAGCTAACATTAAAAACTCAGTGAATAGTTTTATGGTACATTTAGCATGTTTGAAGAGAAAAGTTATGAGCTTTTCCTTTCTCCCACCTAGTACGTTTTTAAAAATAATTTTTAATTATGAAAAATTATATACAAAAATGTAAGAGTGGTAGAGTAGACCTCAGTGTTCTCATGGTCTAGCTTAAATGATTTCTAAGTCATGATTAAACTTATTCTGTCTACACATGCCACCTTTTTTCACACTGCATACTGATGACATCACACTGTTAGCCTGCACACTGATGACATCACACTGTTAGCCTGCACACTGATGACATCACACTGTTAGCCTGCACACTGATGGCATCACACTGTTACCCTGCACACTGATGGCATCACACTGCTACCCTGCACACTGATGGCATCACACTGTTACCCTGTACACTGATGCCATCATCACACGTCCCATTATTTCACCAAGTAATTTTCTGTCTACACTTCCACTGTCATCATCACAGTGTTTTGATGATTTCCAGTGTTGACCTTATTATTATGGTCATGTGACTACTGAACCTCAGTTCATTGATTTCTTGTGTAACTTTGGCTAATCATTATTTTTTTTTTAGTCGATAATTATATCTTGATTGTTTCATTCTCTGCCTACCATAATTTTTTCCCTATGCTCTGACCAAATTCTTATGATGATATTAGGATGGCGATAAACCTCAGGTGCTCAGATGGTACCCTTGTCCCCCAGGAGTCATCTCTAGTAGTTGTGTGAGATCCTGCCCCAGTTGCTCAGTGTTTCCTCTTTCCTGGGCTTGCGACATGGGTGTTGTCTTGGCTCCTCCTTATGTGCCCTCCTGCACTGAATGCCAAGTCTGGGATCCTTCGTTTTCCTTAGTGTGCTCACTTAACTCAGGAGGGGCTGTCACCTTCACTCACCCTCAGAGGGAAGGTCAGTTAGTTAGACTTTGAGTTCTCAAAGCGTCTTGGTCTACCTTACTCTTCATAGGAAGCCCATGAATGCTGGTTTAGCCTCCTAGGTAGTGAGTGGTTTCTGGAAGGCCTTTACAGATTTTTTTCCCCATTGTCTAACACCTCCCACTGTTAGTGGGAAGGTGTATGCTGTTGTGATCACCAATAAAAACCTTCTGGAGTATCCAGGACTTATTTATCTTACTTTTCTGGAGTTTCATGATGATATACTATGGTATATTTGTATCCACCATGCAAAGCACATTAGAGCCTTTCAGCTGTGCCCTCCAGTCTGGAAACTACCCTGCAATAGCAATCCCTTCCTCCCCTCCATCTTCCATGGTCCACTCCTCAGGATTAGACTCTTCCTTGCTTTCCAAACCCCCGTCTCCTCTTTTCTCTCATGTGGCATTGCTGATTCCTTTGAATCAAATTTAGAGCAAGGCATGCTTTTTTAAATGGCTTAAACAGTTTATAGTCTTGTAAAATGCTGGCCTCAGTTTTAGAGAAAGAAAGGCTTTATGAATCAATAAAATGGTTTTGCATGGACAGTGAATGAGCAGTTATAGAGTAGAACTTGAGTGTAAATTTATTTTGTTCGTAGATGAAGGTAAATCAAACAGACTTCAGGGGACAATGAAATGGCTCAGTGGGTGAAGGTGCTTACGTGAAAGCCTGCTAACAGGGGTTCAGTCCCTGGAACTTACTGTGGAAGGGGAGTAAGAAACAGTTCCCAATAGTTATCTCTACACACACACACACACACACACACACACACACACACACACACACGCTATGGAATGTGCACACCCACACTTGCACACACAGCGGTAATAAATAAAAATGATAGAACTGGACTTCAATATCACATGAACTTGGTTTTGATTCATGCTTTGCTGTTACTGCTTTCTTTTCTTTTTTAAAAATTATTTTATTAGATATTTTCTTCATTTACATTTCAAAAGCTATCCCGAATGTCCCCTGTACCCTCCCCCACCCTGCTCCCCTACCCACCCACTCCCACTTCTTGGCCCTAGCATTCCCCTGTGCTGGGCATATAAAATTTACAAGACCAAGGGGCCTCTCTTCCCAATGATGGCTGACTAGGCCATCTTCTGCTACCTATGCAGCTAGAGACACGAGCTCTGGGGGTACTGGTTAATTCATATTGTTGTTGCACCTACAGGGTTGCAGACCCCTTCAGCTCATTGGGTACTTTCTCTAGCTCCTCCATTGGGGGCCCTGTGTTCCATCCAATAGCTGACTGTGGGCATCCACTTCTGTGTTTGCCAGGCACTGGCATAACCTCACAAGAGGCCGCTATATCAGGGTCCCTTCAGCAAGATCTTGCTGGCGTATGTAATAGTGTCTGCGTTTGGTGGCTGATTATGGGATGGACCCCTGGATAGGGCAGTCTCTGGATGGTCCATCCTTTTGTCTTAGCTCCAAATTTTGTGTCTGCCACTTTTTTCATGGGTATTTTATTCCCTATTTTAGGGAGGAATGAAGTATCCACATGTTGGTCTTCCTTATTCTTGATTTTCTTGTGTTTTGGAGATTGTATCTTGGATATTCTAGGATTCTGGGCTAATATCCACTTATCAGTGAGTGCATATCAAGTGAGTTCTTTTGTGATTGTGTTACCTCGCTCAGGATGATATCCTCCAGAGGAATGGATACAGAAAATGTGGTACATTTAGCCAATGGAGTACTACTCAGCTATTAAAAACA
This sequence comes from Mus pahari, assembly GCF_900095145.1. Classification (NCBI taxonomy): domain Eukaryota; kingdom Metazoa; phylum Chordata; class Mammalia; order Rodentia; family Muridae; genus Mus; species Mus pahari. The sequence goes on from NC_034602.1 coordinate 84,974,428, forward strand.
ATGAATTTATGAAATTCNTAGGCAAATGGATGGATCTGTTACTGGTTTCTAAGGGGAAGCCTTATGTCCTCTTCAGGTCTCAGTTTCTCTAAGTCCAAAATGGGTACAATAATAGTAGTCATCAGACACTAATTTAAATATGGTAGCTTATGTGAAAGGCCCTTAGCCTTGAAGCTGGCCTGGCTGAAGAGACCCTGTAATGGCAAGTGGAAACTGCTTAGGAGAGATAGAGTGTCACATGACTCTTGATGTCTCTTTCTGGTTCTGCCTCTTCCTGGCTGTTTGGTGTTTAAGATATTTATTTTCAGGTTTGGTTTTGGTTTCTTTAAGTTTAAAACTGAGGCCTCTCTCTCTCTCTCTCTCTCTCTCTCTCTCTCTCTCTCTTGGGTACTCCCTGTAAAGATTGTGCATAGCAGAACACTGTGGGCAGTAGTCCTTCTGTGTTTGGCTAGGTGTTATTAAGATGATGAAATACTGGGCTGGAGAGATGGCTCAGCAGTTAGGAACACTGGCAGCTCTTCCAGAGATCCTGAGTTGATATTCCTAGGACCCTCACGGTGGCTCAGAACCATCTGTAACAAGGTCTGATTCCATCTTCTGATATGCATAAAGACAGTGCTCTCATATACATAAAATACATGAATAAATAAATCTAAAAATAACAGACAAGGAAAGACTATGGCGCACGGGCAACTGGAGCTCTTGTTCTTCATCTGCTCCTTGTGGTACTTCCCTGGACTGGGGTTTTCCTGACAGTTTACATCTAATTAGTGCCAATTTCCTTGTGTGAAGTCTGAAGGTGACCTTGGGAGAATTAAGAATTAAAATTGGCTGTCTTGTCTAGAACACTATATAAAGAAAATGTAATTGCTTCATTCCGAATCCCAAGACTTCCTCTTCTAGGCAGGATGGATGCTGTAGAATTTCAGTTATTGGGAATTTCAGGCTTAGTTCTTTATAACAGTATGGAACTCCTTTTTGTTTATTTGCTTGTTTTGTTTTGTTGTTGTTTTGTTTTTTTGAAACAGGGTTTCTATGTGTAGCCCTGGCTGCCCTGGAACTAACTCTGTAGACTAGGCTGGCCTCAAATTCAGAAATCCACCTGCCTCTGCCTTCCAAGTGCTGGGCTTAAAGACATTTGCCACCACTGCCGGGCTGGTTTTTTTTTTTTTTTTTTTTTGCATTGGTGAGCAATATGGTAATGAAGACTCACATACTTTTGGAACTGAAAAGTAGCTTAGGTAATATGTGATTGAAAATTTTAATTTTATTGATGCAGGAATTAAGCTACAGAAAGGCTGATATTTGTCCAAGACACAGCTGTCTACTAGTGAAGCCAAAGAAACTAGCTATGTCCCTTAAATTCCAGCTCAGTATATATACTTATACATAGCCAGTGACAAACCATAGTAGAGAAGGTAGAATCCAAATGGTTTTCAAAACAAGTTATTTAAATTATTCAAGAAAATGAAAAAAAAAAAAACATCAGTGAATTGGGATTTGGTAAGCATTTTTGAGTTTCTAAATTAACACCCTAATTTTCATATGCTACAGGGCTATTAATTATGTATTTCTTTTAAATTATTTAACTCAAAATGTATCTAAAGCATCAATTTTTCCTGTTTTGAGGATTTTGTTGATCACAGCTGTTAAGTTAAGGATCATGGTCACAGATACTCAATAACTTGCCCAGGTAATTGAACTCTTTGGGCAGGTAACATTTTCTCTGGGATCCACCTTCTTCTCAAGATTTGCTGTTATAAATCATAGTGACTATGAATGCACAGAGCTTCATAAAGTCCTGTGAAAGTCAAGGAAGGTACACACCAGCAAAATCCAGGTGACATTCCTCTGATTGGCAGTAGAAGACCCCAGCTCCCTACACATAAAACATTTTTTTTTTTTAATTTCGAACCTAATGGGTATGAGAAATAGTCTTGCTTTTTCAATATTTCCCTTTTTCCTTCTGTGCTGAATGGAGATACAGATTTGGAATTCTATTGCTTTTTTTTTTTTTTTTTTTTTAGCACAGGCCCAGTAACAGCATGAGCCTGGCAGTTGCAGAATTGGGGCAGTGCCCAAAGATCAGAAAATCCCACAGTGAGTGGCATGCTTTAACTCATAGGCCCAAGGGTTCAGCATCCTTATCTATAGATGTGCGGTGGGGCTTCAAACTTTAGGTCTGGTCCCTCCCCTTCTCCATCTGAACTTGTTTCTGAGGTGTTTGCATTTCTGTTTTCTGTAAGCCCACTGTGATGCTACCAGAGCAAAGAAGTCCAGCTGTGAAGATAGGATCCACAGTGCCTTCTAAACAGTTTCTTTCGTGGCCATTCTCCTCACTCTGTAGAGGAAACCTTACTCAGGTACACCTGGGCATCTTGTTCCCTGTGCATGAGAGACAGCTCTGTGCCTTAGTTTTTCATTCCATATTGGTTTATATCATGACATATAGCTGATCCATTCGGTTTTTTGTTTGTTTGTTTGTTTGTTTTTTACAAATGTCTAGGTGTTCCATTCTAGAAACGGGTGTCTCGTTTTTATTCCATTTTCTTACAGATATTCCTCTCTTTCTCTTGTAGGCAGCATCCTTCCCATCCTTATAGGCACCACTCACTTAAATGGGTGTTGCCTAGAGGGCTGCTTTTTCTAACCTAGGGAAGGCCAGCCAGTGAAAGTGTAGGAGTACATCTGCACCTCCCTATACCCTCTTGGCCTATGAAAGATGGTATGTGTTTGTGTGTTTGCCAATGTCAGAGCTACCGTGGTGGCTCTGGGAAGCAGCGGAGCGTGGACAAGCGAGTGGGTACTGTCAGTGGTGAATCTGTAGATTGGACATAATGAAGCAGAAAAACAAGATGCTTCCCTGTCAGAATTTTCAAGGTCAGTGCTGCTGTTCGCTTTGTCTTCAAGTCAGGTTAGCACAGGACTTCATTCCAGCAGCTCTGAGTGCCTTCTGGGACAGGAAGTAGGTCCCAGGGCTTCTAAGGCCCATCTCAGGAAGAACTCACAAACCCTTGGAGGACACCGAGAAGTCAGGTTGAGCCTGCCTTCAAGCAACCAGGCTAAACTTTGGAAAAGATAAGTAGTCTTCAAACTTGTTATAGAGGAGGGACTTGTTTTTCAAAAGAACTGTCTTTACCATCTCCAGTACATGCAAGGGAGGAAGTGGTGTGGGAACTGCAGGTTTCGGCAGTGCTAGGGACCTGGTTGGTTTTCAGCAACAATTTCAGCAGCTAGGTGTCTTCCTAGAATACAGGCTATGAGGTTGACCAGATGGCATTTCTTTTCAACCAAGGCATTATGTCTTTTCTTTGTCTATAGAGAGAGTTTAGGTGCTATGAAGAGTCTGTTTTACACATAATTTCAAACAGGAAACACTTTTCTAATGGGCCTTTTTTTCTTTTGTTTTTAGTAATCTACCTTTACTTTGTTAAGTTGAAGAGTCTTTCTGATGGTTGAAGATAAGGTGTATCATTTTAGTTAACTTTTAGCTACTAAAGGAAAAGTTTAAAAGTATTTGAACTGCAGAAACTAGCTTGTAAGGGGCAGCAAGCATTTCTACAAATTCCAAAGCCTGTGAGATTGATTGCTTTTAGTGTTTACTATGGCCAAATGATTAACTAGGACCCTGCAAGGAGACCTCCGAGAGATGATTTATGCTGTGAATGCAGGAAGGATGTTTGCATATAACCATCAGAGGGTTTTTTTTTTTTTTTTTGAGGCCCTTTAAACCTTGTTTATCTTGGGGACAGTCACTACTTCCATCATTTTTATTTCCTTTTGTATTTTATTGTCTTCCACAGAGGCCCAAGCCATCCTCTTAATATTTACAGAGTTTGGTGGACCTAGGCTTTCTTGGGGGGGTTCCCCCTGCGTCTGTGGGGGAGAAGCATGCTTCAGGTCTTCTGAAGTTTTTGCTACCACCAATGAGGGAGCAGATTTTATGATTAATCAGTTTCCCAAACTAAAGAAATATAATTCTCACAAACACTGAAATATATCATAATTATTTAAGAGTTTCAAAATGAAATGTATGCTGATCAAAGCTTGGACCAGCTCTTAATGGAATTTTCTTTCTAACACTTTTTCTCATATTTTTATTATGGATGGAAAATTCAAGTTTGCCCACATTGAAGTAGCATGTTTTAATTTATTTATTTTTTTAAATTCTTGATGAGGACCAGGCTTGGTGGCACAAACCTTTAATCCCACCACATAGGAGGCAGAGGTAGGCAGATCTCTGAGAGGGCAGGCTAGCTAGGGTCTCACTTTCTCAAAACCAAAGCCAACAGGAGACAACAACAATGACTACTGCTGCGGCTGCTACTGAGGGAGCACCCACCATGTGCCACTGGGCTTGTAGGTTGCTGAGACACAAAAGTGGGCAGGGCAGACCCACTGCCTGCCTTCAGTGAAGCCCCGGTCTTATTTTTAAGTCTATAGCTCTAAAAATATCTGCTAAGAAGTCTGCTGTTCTACCCTTCCCACAGGACATTGTTTGAGGGAGTCCGTATGCTGCAGGATGCAAAATTGTCATGTTGGTGGGACTTTAATTCTCTGTGCCTTTAGAGCAGGGCTAATAGAAGAGGAGGATCACATTCCTGTTCTGAGCATAGTGACAAGGGTTCTTAAAACCCACTGTCCCTCATAGGTAGGAAGGTAAGGGAAGAGGAAGGTGGTTGTCTTTAAGATTCATCCTCCTTTAGGCGTAATGCAGACCTAAAGAGAAGGAGGACTCCATGGCGATTCTCTGGTAACAAGAGCCTAGAGAGGCAACATCTGCCCAGTGGACATGAATGTGCTGCCCTGGCTGCCCAGAGAGGTGGCTTTCCAGAACCTGTCTCCTTTCTTATCTGTACATTACCCAGCAGGAAAACAAAGGTGGAGCAGCAGACCAGACCTTCAGAATTTCTTCCTTGTTGGGAAGGTGTGTTAACTCTTAACTACAGTACATAACTTTGTTCACTTGGGCAATGAGTCCTTTAGCCTGTGGATGGATGGAATCATATTGGTCAATACTGTTCTGAAAAGGAGCAATGCTAAATAGCGGTTCAGATGCTCGGCCCATCTGTTCTGTCACACCACAATATAATTTGTTGTATCGTTGCGCTGTATTTTAGAATTGATGCCTTTTCTGGTGAATCCATATATGTTGGGAGAACTATCTTTTGCATCGCCTTTTGTAAGATGAGGTGTGTCTGAAGGCAGTTTTGTTCTGTTCGAAGGAAGACTAAGGTGTGATAAGCAGGAGACTGGGCAATTTAACACAGCAGAATACATGGATTCAGATGGAGTTTCTTGCCATTGCACCTTTGGGAAGCGTTCAGGGTTTCTTTCCCTAGACTCTCAGGGAGAATAATATACCTAACACTTTTAAGTGGGGTCCATATTTTAATTTAGAAAATGAAGGTTCTTTCAGGTTATGTCCATGTATGCCCTCCCTGATGGAAGCAAGCAGTTTTTAGTTTAATAAGTGACTGTCAGGCATGTGGCAAACACCTTTAACCCAAGGCGGGGCAGAGAAGGCAGAACCATTTAATTTTCAGGCTGTCCTGGTCTCTCTCCATAAACAGTCTCTGGGCAGCCAGTGCTACATAGTGAGACTCCTGTCTCCACAAACCATCCAGAAGCCAAAACAACAACAACAACAACAACAACAACAACACAAAAACCAAAGATCCTTCCTTTACACATTCCATCTGTTTTTTAAAGCAATATACATTTCCAAATATATGCTGTTCATTAGAGAAGTCCAAAGCCAATAACTCTCAGAGAATGACTGACTTTGTTTTGGAGAGTCGGTGGATTCATTATGCAGGTCTAACTGCACTTGGCAGGACAGTGGGAATGAATGCACACTCTGCTTCTTGACTTGGATGTAAACCTGGTTCTTGGTAGTAAGGCTCCTTGTATCATCTAACTGTAAATTGATGAACATTTTTTTTTTTTTAGGAGATTGGTCTCAGCACCCGCAGTCATGTTCCATCCACCCACCAGGCATGCTCCCTTCATGCCTAAATATAGGATCGTGTGCTCCACTCCCTTCTGTTCTCAATGACCTGCCATGAGTTTAAACTTCTGTTACTGCTTGCCTATTGTGGCTGTCGTTTAAAGCTCCCACTCCTTCTATTTCTGTAGTGACTCCTTTCACACTCACTCCAAGGCTGCTCCACACTGAGTGTTCAGTGATATTTTAACTGAAGATCGGTTAGATCCCTAGATGACTTTTGTTGCTGTTTTGTTTTAATAGCATAAAAAAGCCTTCTGATACTGTTTTGGCCTTCTGATACTGCTGGGATCTGGACTAGTCCGTGGCACTGTCTGTTCAGCTGTGAGCTCTGTGTAGACAGGGTCTGTGTCTGCATGTATCTTTTGGACTCTGCCGTGCAGAATGGTAACACAATTTAGTTAGGGCTCTATCTGCTTTTGCAGAAGTCACTGAGCTATGTCTCCTCTCTAAACCTTGCCAAGTATGAACTCGTTAGCAAGCCAAACCTATATCGCCTTTTGTTTAATCCCACAGATTTTTGCATGATAGATTCAGCAGAGTTTGTCAGACTGTTTTGAGAAATGGAAAAATAGATAGTTCTTGCCTCCTATGTGTAACACAACTTCAAACACACACACACACACACACACACACACACACACACACACACACACACACACACACTTGCAGAGTGTTAAAGACTGTTTATGTACTTCAGAAGGTTGTCCTCCCCTCATCTGCTCTGAGGAGGTGTGATTAAGTTCCAAAATGACAGACAGCTGGAGAGTCAGGACAATTGTCCAGATTCTTCCACAATGAGTTCTCCCTGCTGTCTTTTGCCTTTCTTTTATCTTGAGTAGAGGCCACTTAATACAGCTTGCATTGTGACATCAATTCTAGCACTTACCCTGTGACATTTAGCCAGAGTTTATGGATCCTGTGTTATTTTGAGACCTTTCTTGCCCAACTTCATCAAATGCTTAGCTTTAGAAATGCTGACAGTTCTTCGGACTATTTTGTGGTGTCAAAAAAGTTTTGTATTCTATAAAATTTGGGTAGTTGATATTATTCACTGTGATTTTTCTTCCTCACAGCTACTTGTAATTTTTTCTTATTTTGTTTCATAAGTCTAGGAGATTGCATGGATCCATACAGAGCTAACACAAGGCACACCCTTCCGGTTCCCAATGGCACCGCCCACTCTGGGCTTGGTGTCTTCCAGGGTGTTTCATGGAAACTCAGAGACCAAGAGTCTCCTTCGTCTTCTTATTCTTTCGCAGTGAGTGGTGTACTCTTTAGCACTGATTGTAAGGACTGGGGTTATAGCTCAGAGGTTATGAGCACTGGCTGCTCTTCCAGAGCAGCTGCATTAGATTCAGAGTACAGGAGCTCACAACCATCTGTAACTCAAGTTCTAGGGGGATCCAATGCCCCTTTCTTGTCTGAGCACTGTATGCACCTGGTACACAAACATTTATGTAAGTAAAACGCTCAGACACATAAAAATAAAAAGAAGTGAATCTTGAAAAATAACGTGATCATGTTATCTCAATGTAAAGATGTGGAGACTAAGGAGTCAAACAACTTCTTTAGACAGTTTTGGGCTTGATCTAAAAATAAATTTTTTAGCACAAGATTTTATAAAAAGATTTTAAAAGGAAGGAGTGGACTTATATGGAGCTATCCTATACGTGCCACCCAGCTGGGGACAGTAGCAGTATCTGCCTATTTTGATGCTCTTTCTTTAACATTATGCATGCTTTGTACCTTTTAAGTTCCAAAGAAATTCACCTGACATTGGGAAGATAAGAAGATATTAAAATTTTTTTAGCTCATTTTAATTGCATTTATGTAATTCTATTCTCATAACTACTTGGAATAATTCTTCTTGTTATTATTTTAAAACACATACAAAACCAGGAAAATCCATTTTTAATCCCCATAAAGAGAAACAAAAACAAGCAAACTGGCAATCTTAGCAGGTGAGTAATTAAAAGCAAACAAAACCAAGTGATCTGGGAGCCAGCATGCACAGCCCGAGGTCCTGAGAGTGTGTATGCTGCTCTGGAGATGAAATGCCCTTGAACTTTTAGCAGCAACCGATTGGGTTGACCCCAGCAGCTCGTGTCCCCTCTGTAGTCTGAGGTGCTTCCTCTGCCATTTTCCTGGTCCATGAGAAGAGAGGGCACAAGGTGGAATGTGACTTTGACGGCCACCTGTATTGATAAGGTCTTAGGTCTATTTAGTACATCACTTCTCTACGGTATCAGATATTAAACACTGATGTGGTTGCTTTAAGCTATAAGGACCTTGATACCATCATGTGGTCATCTTTCTATCCATAGCGCTCACAATAGAACCTGGCTTCTGATGGGCTCTCAGTGGCTAAAGCAAGAGTCCCTACAAGCTGGGGTGCCCTTGGTTAAGAACCCCCACGTGGACCGCTTAAATTTAAAATGGACCGATATAATCCAAACAAAAACATGTTTGGCATGTATTTGATATAAGAAAACTACCATTGCTGGCCATTGTGGGTCATGCCTTTAGACCCAGTACTTGGAAGGCAGAGGCAGGTGAATCTCTGTGAGTTCGAGGCCAGCCTACTTAACATAGCATGTTCTAAGACAGCAGGACTACATTGGAAGACCTGGTCTCATCAAACAAAAGAAGAAAAGAAAACCTCGTCATTTTGGAAACAAACTGGAGGAGAAAATTAAATTGACCTAATTTTACTCCAAGTACATTTGCACAGAATAAAGTAAACAGTACAATTTGTAATGAAAGGGGAAATAAGCAAAAAGTATCCAAGGCAGGGTGAGATCATAGCCAGAAAGCCAAGTTATTTCTCAAAACGATTATTTCTGGTATGACCTTCTCTTCAAGCTAACTGATGAGACAATCACTTGCTTCCTCTAGAACAGCAGCACTCGGCTTTCTAGGGCTTATTTATAACCTCCTCTGAAGAGCAGGCAGTGAAGAAGAAAGCTTAATTATGCATTTTCCACCCAGTGCTTCCATGTGGCCAGGAAGAAATATGATTCCTCTTGTATCATAGTATCTTTTCCATCTGAGCGAACATACCTGGCTTAAGCCCCACACCGGAAGTCAATTTGGTAGTTTCTTGTGTAGGGTGAAACCCACAGCCTCTTGCAGAGTTGGTTAGTGGCCATCGGTGGGATCTCTGTTAACTCATTTTTCCATTAGGGAGATGAATTTTGTTTCAAAAGCTGTGGTCTAGGAGAGGTGCCAAGCAGCTACAGTTAAAAGAAAAAAAAAATACACAAAACCCAGCAAACATCGCGATTCTTTCATGTGGCCCTCTCTCCCTTTGTGCTCATTAAGCCTGCTGCTGACTGACCAGTTCTGAAATAGAGTCTCTGAGTTCCTAGGCCTTGGGCTGTTTCTGAGCCCTTGGAACCTCAGTCAAAGCTTGATTTCAAGTAGTTGGCCACTCAGTACTCCAAGGGTGGCTACCCGAGATGGAACTGAGAAACTCTAGAAGTTTATCAAAGGATTTTTCAGCTCTACTTTTGTGAGGTTGGCAGAACATTTGCAGAGGTTCTGTGCCACTCACAGAAAAGAACATCGAGAAGTCCCTGTGTTTCAGAGCATCCTCTGGCTCTCCGACAGGATGTGTGCCTTGGAACTCTTAATGTGGTTTCTTCAGCTCACCGGCTGCACTCACCTGAGCAAGCAGAGAGTAGAATTTGGCACCTCGTTGCTTTGCTCTGTGTCTTACGGTGGTGAGCCCAAGTTTTCCTGACCAGCACAAACGATGTGCACACCCAGACAATGAGAGTCATTTTTCCTTTATAATGCCTTGAGAGATGGAGTTTGAATTGAGTCCCCAAAGACGCATTTGTTGTTCTGTTTTTTCTTTATTACAGAAATGAGACACTGTCCCCAGGTTGCTTTGGCAGTCTACAAAATGACCTTTGTATCATGGAGACCTTTCAGATGACTGAATTGAATCGACTGATTCTAAATGTTACACCGCGAGTGAAAAATGTCCAAGAATCACTTAAGGGACCTGGAAGCCATAGAGTTTAATCTCAGTCCGCTCATCCTACTGCCACTGTCGCGACTCTGCCGTGGCATCGTGGATTCTTTCCATGTGGAAAGTTCTAGTGGCAGAGTGACTGCCAGGGTCAACAAGGCGATGCCCATCTCTTTCCTAGTGCATTTCCCCTCTGTTGCTGCTGCCCAAGGGTGGTCACATGCTCCCATGCCTGACCTTTGAGTCCCAGCTGCTTCTCTTGGCCTTTGCAGCCTCTCTTTCTGCTTCAGTTTCCTCTGGATAAGTTTTCATTTAAAGTGTGCTGACTTAAAGGAGTGACGACCAGCTTCATGCTGAAGAAACAGTTCATAAGTTGAATTCCCAGGACTATGTCAGAATCAACAGGCGAAACGTCTCCTTTTTGCCTCAAAATCAGCACATTCTAAGTTTAGGCTTGTGTTATAAACTCAAGGCAAATGGCACTTGCCTTTTCCCTATTTCATTTCCTAGTACAAAAGTACATTTGACTTATCTTCTTGACACGTGTGTGGTCTCCTTTCCCAGAGTAAGCTCCTATTGAAATCTCTTGTCTATTTAACTCTGACAATGGAGCTCCTACTTTTACAGAATTAAAATGAAGACCATCGGTGTGGTCTTGATGATGAAGAGTTGTCCCTAAGACAGGTTAGAGCCATTTGGTATTAACTGGGAGAGTTTGTTTAACTGTAGCCCTTAATGAGGCGGCAGCTGAAGCCCTGACTTTGAGGGTAGCCCTGCTCAGTTACATGTCAGCAGAGCAGTGATGTATGTGGCCCCATACAGAATGCTAGTGTATTGGAACAAAGCATACTGGGATGTGGACAGTCACAGTTTCTCTGTCCTTATACTTCCTGCAGAAAGTATGAAATGGCTTATCAGGTCCTTCAGTGAGAGCTGTCAAGTTCAAATACAAACCCTTTCTCCCGTGCTATGTTTGAGGGGAGAATGATATATATATGCAGATGGTGGGTGGGGTTAAAGGAGATAAAGAGAAGGGTGTGACCAGTGTGATGGCATGGGTGTGGATGGAGGAGAGTTTGTGGAGCAGGATGTAACTCCTCTGCATTGCACCGGACTCGAGAATATAAGCTGTGGCTCCTGGGCTCCTGGTCATCTGAGACTCTCAGCTGGAACACTTCTGCATAGTCATAGGAAGTGGTGGGAAAAAGAGAAATTCTTGTTTGAGCCGGAACTTTTCTTTGTGACTCTGTTCTGGATCGTGTGGGTCAGAACTTGTCTGTAGCAGTGATTAACACTGAAAAGCTTGTATGAAAGCTGGGTATGATTTACCTTTAAAAATGAGGGGGAACTCGTTTCATAATTATTCATAGGGTATTATTATTGCTCAGATTCTCTGTATCGTGAATAATCTTTACTTTATCTTGTCTATCTCTCAGCTCAGTGTAGGAACCTGTTGGTATTAATCAGTGTGACCTTACCACTTACCAATTGTGCTTTGTGGTTCCGTAGTTCTTATTTTGCCCCTGAGTTGTTAATAGGAAAGAAGGCAAGTATAGACAAAGAAAATCTACGTAATATCCCCATCTGTACTGAATATAGAATACTGTGCTTTAAATGCTTCTCAGCATACAGCAGTTTCTGGGGGCAAAAGCCAGAGGACTACAGGTCACATGTGTCACCAACGATCTGCAGACGTTTGGCCTCTAGAGTGTCTAAAACAACCATCTATTGCCTGTGTGTCAGATATGTAGATGTTGTGGGACAGTCTGACTGTCTGGCTTCTTCCCCTGAGCACTTGGAAGCCTCGGGACATTGATTCTGTATTCTGTGATGACTATTCTCGCATGTGCCTCTCAGTTTTGCTCGTTAAATGGGCTTGCTCTTCCACACAGCTGTTTCCATAGGTTCTGGCTGCTTTCTTTCTGTATGTGTTTGGGGTTACTACGTCTAGCTCTAGGTACTAGGTCAGAGGTAGACAAAGTGATGGATCTTGTTATCGTTCATGTTATCTATCGCCACACCATGTATATTGTAATGTAAAATGTGGAATGCACTTCCTTTGATTTGAATATTTCTTTTTATTATTCCCGAGACATTTTGACACTTTCACATGTATATAGAATATATAGAGAGAGAATAGCTGTCAGTATATTTGCCCCATTAGCCTCCGCAATCTCTAACCCCTCTGTATTTCTCCTTCTTCCCACCTACGTACCATTAGAGAAAATGATGACCCTTCCTGTGGTAACCAGTAACCGTCTTTAGCTACTCAGGAAGGGAGATGCCTCGTGGGCACCTCCTCTGATCAGGATGTCCAATCTTGGACAGGAAGACGTAGCTGCTATATGCTTATGGTTACACTGGGGATGCCATATCTGGATGGCAGTGTTTCACAACACTCTTCCCTATCCTTCAGCTTTTGGGACATTTCAATGCTTCTTTTGTTATGGAGATGTTAAGCATGAGTCACATAAAAGTCTTCAAAAGCCGTCTTAAGAGAAAGGGAAAGAAATAGGATTGTTTTAAGGAGAAGTACTTTTTCTTTTTGAGGAGCATTTGTCTTCCCAGGCTTCTTATCTACCATCTGTGTTGCTACGGTGCCCTGAAATCCATGTCTGACCTTTACTGGTTTTCCCTACGTATACAGAATGTGGATGCCTGACTAAGACTGCTTTGGTGTGAACACTACCTGCCACCTGTAAAATGTGTGACCTAGACTCTTGAGAGCAACTCTGTGCCTTGATTTTGATCTCACCAACGATGTGATGAACCTTATAGCAACTGCCCTGGAAGACTGTCTTGATGATAAAAATGGGATCATTTAGATACCGGATACTCAGAATAAAAATGTAAAACCAGCTATTATTACTTTGTAAACAGTTTAACATGTCATCTCATTTTAGAGCAAATTCAATTCTATTCCACAGTACTAGGGGTAAAACTCAGAGCCTGACACATGCTTAAGAAAGAATCTCATTGAGTAGTTACTGGAGTTTGAAGCATGAGGCCTGGGGCCTGGGTAACCCCTCACAACCTGGGTTCAGCTTAGAATGTCTTGGCTTCTGTCAGGATGGTTATAAGGCTACAACTTCAGCTCCAATTCTGTTTTTAATTTAGCTAAAATTCAGTATTAGAGTCTGTTTGCTTTGTCTGTATTACCTGCCTGAAACCTGAGGTTTGGGACTTGAGGGTGATCCTGAGGTGAATTATCTTTTGGGATAACTGATCTATTAGAAGACCTATTAATAGCACAGAGTGACAACATAGCAGGGGCACTTGGGACAGCTTGGGCTCCTGAGGCACATTTGGGGGGAGGGGTCCCTTCTTAAAGGTTTCTGAGCAAGGGGGAGGTCTCTACTGCTTTGCTGATGAGTAGTCCATACTATGATTGCTGATTACATTCAGACCTTTTCTGACTCCTGAAGACCAAAGAAAAGTGTGTGTGTGTGTGTGTGTGTGTGTGTGTGTGTGTGTGTGTGTGTGTTGCAGTTTAGGGAAGTAACATGTGACCTTGAAGATGGGGTGATGGATAGGATCTGAGTATAGAGAGAGACTGCAGTGACCTCGACCTGAACAACCTCTCTAGCACTGTGAGAGCAACAGGCTGCAGCACTCTGTCTCAGCAGCTACCTTCACAGTTAGCCCTAGAGCTTAAACATTGCATCTTGGATCTTCAGCCCTTCTTGGTTAAAATGACGAAGTCCTCTCTGCAGAGTACAAGTGTTGCTTTGGTGACTGAGCCCTGTGGCAGAAGGCTTCCTTCAAGGGGTGCTTCCTTAAGAAATGAGTTTGGTAAAGATGAATGTAATTGTTCATTTTTCAATTCCTAATTCCACAAATTCTTGAAACCTTTGTAACCAGCTGTAGAGCTTTGGCCAAAAGACACACCAAGTACTTACTGATTGACAAGGAGTGCACTTTGTTTTGATGTGACATGTTTTATAATATGAATGTTCTTTTTTTCTTTTCTTCTTTCTTTTTTGGTGCGGGGAGGAGGTGTTGAATTTAGCCAGTTTGGAAGATAGAAAAGCAAGTATACTCCCATGGATTAAAAAGATTCCCTAAGCAAATGTGTTTTGATCTCTGTACATGAGATGGGGCATTAAGGTTGGGAAGATGCTCTTGACAGAGCTTTACGAACTTGTCCCTCTATCTTCCTGTTTATTTTTCCAGAAAAATAAATGATTCTAAGTGGGAACAAATAAAACTGATGTCACGAGAACCATGTCTCTGGTTTGAATTCCCCTTTTCTTGCACAAAGGATCCCATATTGCTGAGCAACCCCTGTCCTTGTGAGGAAGTAGAAGGCGGTTCACTGTGGTAAGCGAAGATGGAGTGCGGTGTGCCACATTTCAAGAAAGCGTCCTCTTAAATGACTGTAAAAACACAAATCTATCTCAGCTCTAGGCTTTTCCATGTGGACGATCTTGTAAATTGTGTCTGGCCGCCGTTGTGCCGCCGTTGTTACTGCTATTAAATTCACTCCCTCTCTGTCCCTGCTGGTTAGTTGGGTGTTTTCCTTTTATCTGATTGCTGAAGAAACCCAAGTTATTTCTCCCGAGGCGAGGCGAGAACTGTTTTCTGGGGCTGGTTCATCCTGAAGGACCCAGCAGTCTTCCCTGAAGAGAGAGGCTGTTGATAGTTTCAGTGCCCTGCTGTGTCAGAGCAAGCTGGCTCTAACCAAGTACAGCTGTAGCATTTGATCACCACAGGAAGGGAACCTTCAGACTTTAATTGCTAACTTTTAGGATATAGTTTGTGCAATGGCTCTTTCCCTGTCTCCGGCCTGCTACAGGTCTGCTCATCCTGCCAAAGAGGCTGTCTTGTCAACTGTGATTAAACAAGAAGCAACAGGCAAAGGACAGACAGTTGTCACCACCTCTGCATGGCTCCAGGAAAACAAATGCAAGTCAGCGATGACAGGGGAGACTTTGAAGACAGCTGTTCTTTTAATGGAGGCTGGTGGAACAGTGCCCTTAGCATTAGAGAAAGTGGTGTGCCCCTGGTCTTCTCATTCCAAGTTTATGTCCCCTTTTCTGAGTTACCTTACACACACAGGGACCAGAGACATGAGCTTTCCCCCCTTCATTAGAGCAGTCTAATTTATCATCATTTCTTTAAAAAAAAAAAAACTGCTTTAATTAAGCTTTAGGGTCAAAGATTTCATATTCCTGGGACTAGTTAATTGAGTTAGCTAATTATCGTAAAAGTAGGTAGGATTTATAATGGTTTTATTATCTGAGGTCATGACTTAGGAATTGGTTTCTTCCTAATATGTAGGTACTTATTAAGAGTTGTTTGGCCTAATCCTTTACCTTGCCACACAAAGAGAAAAATTTACATTACTAAATGAAAGTTAGGTTTTCAGTGTGACTCACAAATCTTTATAATCTGTAATGGGATGATAAGATTATACGATTCTATAATTATAACAAATCTGTAATATTTTCTTTCCATGGAAAATTTAATCCCAGGTCATAATACTGAATGCAGCTTCCCACACAAAACAAAAGGAATAACTTAGCTCTTCCCTTTGTGAACTGTCAGGGGAAGTTTTAGCAGCTGGAAACAAAAGGAGGTTCCTACACTGGGCTAGAGTGCTTTAAAGACAGATCAAGTGAGAGACTCCAAGGGCAACCCTGAGTCAGATGACCCATGACCAGACATTAAGGGGCACCTCGCTTAGTGTCAGACAGAGGTGACATCAAGAACAGAACAAAAGAGACAGATAACTAAAAAGTGAAGAAGTCTACATCTTTGTCCTGTTACAGATTCTACACAGAAAGATTTCAGCTTTTCCACTTTGTATAGTTTAGCTTGTCACACAGATGGCTTTTAGTATGTTGAGGCACGGTTCTTCTTAATTTATTCAGACTTTTATTTTAAGAGATGTTTATTGTAGAAATAACAGCAGAAACTTTAATAAGAGGAAAAAAATTCCCCTTGTAAATTAATTCCTTCCCACATTTGAGGGTTATTCTAAATATATATTTTGTATCCTTTCATATTGTGTGTCATTTAGCATCTTAACGTAGCTACTTTAATTGTTTTTAAAATTATTTATTGCATACTTATTTGTATTTAGGTGTGTGTGTATGTATGTATGTATGCATGCTATGCATGTTCACACATGCATAGCATGCAATATGTGTATTTAGGTGATTAGGCATGTGGAGGCTGAAGCTGGCCTCAGTCCTTCTTCACATATTTAGTCAGGGTCTCTTGAGGAACCTGTGGGCCAGCCAGCTTACTCCTGAAAACCTGTGGTCCCAGTAGCCCTTGATACTTACAAGCCCTTTCTTCCTGTCCCTGCAGGCCAGGACCCCCTGTCTCTTCACAGAGACCTGGCTTCTATGTGGTTGTCAGGCAATCCAAACTCTGGTCTTTGCATTCGTGCGGCAAGTGCTTTGTGTCCTGAACCATATTCACACCAAAGATATAAATGGTCTCTGTCCCTGTTTATAGCAAGGCATTCTCAATTCAATGTAACTATACTTAAACACAGACCACACCCTTACTGTATTCTTCCTTTGAGAATCTTTATAACGCTTTCTCCCTTATCTTTCTTCTTTCTTTCCATGTAGGGTTTTTAGAAATGAAGCATTGCCTTTCTGCCTCCATCCATGTAAAACCAGTCACAGTTCCTTCCTAAAACTCGAGTTTTCTTCAAATCGATTCCTAAAACTTTCCCAAAGATCTGACAGGCCCTGCTTAGGATTCAGCCATCTATTCATTCATTCAGGACCAAGTCTACTGTGGGAATGTAATCATTAAAAAAAGTCATGTTTCCTGCCCTTCTAGCCTTTAGTCTTTTAAGTCAGAATACAAATTAAAAAGACAAATTCTAGGGCAATTCTCATGATGCCCTAAAAATTCATGAGCATTAATCATGTTGGACTCCTTCCCCTGTTCCCCTCCCCCTTCTCATTAACATCCAGGCAACAGTTAGTTTTCAGAGCTAAAAGTCTGATGAAGTGGAGGGTAGGTTGTTTTGTTTTTGTGTTTTGTTTTCTGACAATGTAATCATTTATAGCTTTCATCATCGCCCCCAGTGTACAGTAAACAGCATTCCTCTTTACAGGACTGTACCATCGTAGACTGGTGCTGTCTCATTTAAGGAAATGTCTCTGACAGTCCTACACATGCCATTCATCAGTGGCTAACTTTTACTGGGGCCTGTGTGTTTATGTTGACTTGAAAGACTCAAGCACCTTGCTGGTGAAGTAAGATGATTTAGTAGAGAACACATCAAATTGGTAGGTTAGAAACATCTAAGTCCAAATTTATTTTTTATTGGTACCTGGTTTTATTTTTACTACCCAAGCCTTCTGTTTACTCATCTGCAAAATATGGGCTGGATAGCAGTTAAAGCTCCCAATATCAGGTAATTACTGTGTAACAGACCACACCAAATACAAGTACACAGATACAATAAACATTTGTGATTCTCTAGGAGGCATCTATAGGCCATCTGGGTCCTTCCACTGATGTGGGTCAGGTCTTCCTGGTTGTGATTGGACCTGCTTTGGCTTCTGCAGTCAGCTAATGGAGTGTCTAGGGCTTGTTGTGCAAGGCCGCTCAAATTCTTGGCTAGCAGATGGCTTGCTAATGACAGGACAAGATAACTTTATGCATTTCTTACTGTTCAGCAGGATCACTCGGGGTCATTCACATGGGCCCTTCCACACGTTTCAAAGAGTAAGCAGATATATAGGAGGCCTCTCAAAGTTTGTCAAGTACTACCACATCCTGCTGGCTGAAACAAATCTCAAGGCTAGATCAGATTCAAAAGATGCAGAAATCGACTCCAAAATCTAATAACAAGATGTACAGACCGGGAAAGGTGTGGAATCAGAACCATTTTGCAAGCAATTTACTGTAGGCTCTTTTGGTCTTTACAGTTTTCTTAAACCTATGATCTGATTGGATTTTTGAATATCTACTGGTGAACTTGTCATAGAAAGGAAAACAAAGGAGAAAAATAACCTGTGACTTCATTGAAGACACTTTATATAGTATAAACCTGTATTCATTTCCTAAAGAACCATAAGATAACAGACATCTCGAAAGAGTTAGAAATATGATTAAATAAATAAGCCTCATATGTTAAAAAATTGAAAACATTTCAGAGCAATCTCTTTCTGTGGACTTGGTGACTTGTAGCAGCTACAGGGTACAGAGAAGTGTAAGCCTCATAGGATGGGTTGTCAGTGTGGAGGTGATTGCTAATCAGATGAATTTATCTTTATACATCTCTGCTACTTATACAGATAAAGGAGGTAAATGTTATTTTTATTAAGAAGAGAAAAAACAGTTTACTCTTGAATAATTAGTCTTAATTGGTTTTAGTTTGGCAGGGCATTTAAGTACATGTCTAAAATCCTGAAAACCTGTGTCGGAGGCAGGAGGATCACCCCAAGTTTGAGGCTACCTTAGGGTACACAGTGTGCTCTCAGTCAGCCCGGGCTATGTAGCAAGAACTAGCCTTAAAAGAAAAACAAAATCAAAAACTAAGCAAACATGTGAAGAACCTTTTATTTTGCTTCAGGGAGGAGCTTTGTCTTGGATATGAACTCTCCACTAATTAAACTATTCTCAAAAGAATGTTTTATTGTTTCAAGAACTTCTGCATATTTTAGGCAGATATTCCTTTGCATAAATCAAATGGGATTATTTTCTACTACCAGGAAAGACTTCTAGCTGTATTGCATAATCTTTTTCCCCTTGTTTTAGCTTCTGGTCTTCTGTGCAGTTCAGTGTGTCACCTGAGGTCCACTTACTGGGGTGTGATTGGGAAAATGTGTGCCACTCCCTTCCTATTCCAGAATATTGACCCAGCACATTATTTTTCATTCTTCTCTCCTCCCTTTCCTAGCACACTGGGTTGGCCACATCTCACATGACTTTGGAAGCCATGGGTTGACTTTGAAAGTGCCATTGTGCTTCTGCTTTCCTAAGCGACTGCCTGCGGTAGACAGACCTTCTGTCTATCTATGGAACATCTGCCTTGGATATTAACTAAATGAGACATATCCCTTACACAGGGAATCTGTTTGTTTCAGGAATAGAGTCTGTCCTACCTAATTTAGAAAACTTGAAAAAAAAAAATGAAGGCAGGAAAGCATAATGACTCTGGCAGGCTGTTGTCTCTGTCCACCACCGTACAAAGCGGGCTATCTCTCATGTGAATGGCTAGAGCTCACTGCTGATATTTCTGCTTCAGGGAGCTCAGAATTTGTTCGTAAAAGAAGGCTTGTGTACAGATGACTATTGTACAGTGTACAAGGTTAATGAATATATCACAGAGAACTCATTATTCAGGAACTCAAATAAGAGAAAATTCTTTTTCAATGTCAGTTCAGAGGTTGCTAGGCAATTTAGATGTTAAGTAGATTTCTGTAGATGGATTAATAGCACGGACAAATGATTGGTATTGGAAGTTGCTATTGTGTTCTAGACTTAGTATTTATCCTTAAGTGTAGACTTACTTTAAAAAGTCCACATGGTATTTTTCAAGATAGAGAAACAGAGGCATACATGGTAAGCAATTCATGTTCCCTTAACTAGGAAGTGACTTACTTGGGCTTTGAAGTCTGATAGCCTGAGTCTAGATTGCTGATCACCCATGCAGTCCTTAGACCAGCACGTTCGTTATGTAGTTGACTTTACTGGAACAGAGACTGGCTTACAGATCACAGTGGACATTTGATTGATTTTAGATTAAAATCATTCTTTCAGTGCATAGGTTAACATTGTACTCTTGTATTTCGGCGAATACTTTGCATTCTTCTTACACCATCTTATGTTCCTGTAATATCAGTATTCAGTAAACTTTTACATCTTGTGAGTTTCTATAATCACTGAAAGGTAGTATCCATCCAAAAGTTTCAGAAATGGGTTGGCAAGGTAGCTTGGTGAGTAGTGTTCACTATGCCAACCAACATAGAGTCTGAGTTCAGGTCTCCAGGCCCCATGTAAGAAGTTGGATGTTATGGCATACTTCTGTAACCTCAACATCAAGTCTCATGGGGATGGAGAAAAATGTATCTCTGGCGTTTGCCAGCCAACTAGTCTTGAAAGATCAGCAACCTCTAGGTCTAGGGAGACACGTTCTTAAGAAATAAGGTGGAGAGCTATTAAGGAAGACACCTAACATGAACTTCTGGTGCGCACGCACACACGCAAGCACACACACACATACACACACACACACACACACACACACACCACTTTTCAGAGGTAACAACTGACTCTGTGTTTTCAGTCCAAGCTGATTTTTACGAATTTCCAGCTGTTTAGAATGTGCAGTATTAACCCTCGTTTATGCTAATGGATTGTCAAGTAGTCCTCTGCTGAACATAGATACAGTACTGACCCGTGTAGAGTTTATGCCGTTGAGTTTCTTCCATCAGAAGCACAGGCCTTGCCCATTGCACCTACTCACACGTGCTTCCTCAGAGTCATGAAATTCTTCTCAGTCAGTACTTCAAGAGCATGGATCTGCCAGAGAGAGCCAACAATGGTTTTTACTGAGTTATTTTTGCTTTTCTCTTTTATAATATTCACATAGTGTGTTTGGTTTGGCAAACATAAATTTTATCTAATCTTTACTTTCTCTGTTTCTCGTTAGGCTCAATGGGACTGTGGGCAGTACCATTTTTATTACTGTCAACTACATTTCTTTTTCATTTTTATTAGTATTGGACCCTTTGTCTGAGGCTTATACCATGTAGAGTTTCTAGTGGAGATAATTTTAGTTTTCTTTAAGATATTATGACTGTTGTCCCACTTTACCCCTTTGCCTGTGGTTTTTCTTTTGCAGAGAAAGGTGGCTAGGAGTAGGTCCCAAGTATTCCACCAGCTGCCTTTAACTTTTGAGTCAGGAGGCTAGACAGGCGCTAAAATATTCTTGGAAATCCTTTCTCCCTGGGGCCTTTTCATCTGGCTAATTCTGCATGTTGTTGAGTTCTGTGAGGGTGGGTTGTGTGCATACTCTCTGGCAAGAAAGTAGAGCAGGAAGCAGGCAGTGTCAGCTTCCTGATGTTGGCAGCTCTTCAGTGGGACATTTAGATGTAAATTATGATCCAGGTCGGATCTGCTGCATGCACTACAAGAAGGGGCTTGGGCATCCAACAAGGCTGACAAGGGAGAATTGCCAACCACAGGCTGCCCTTTTGTTCCCTGAATACAATTGCCTCAAGCCTTCAAGAATGAGTTCAGCAAACATTTTCAATCTTCAGACCTTTGTCCTCTTTACCTCCACGATGTTCCCAAGGTCAGGTAGCGAATGGAGAGCCAGAGCTTTTAATTTCCATGGTCAGGTCCACTTCCTGTGAGCCCTGCTCCCTTTGGAAACTGTCCTGCCTGTGTTCTGTATGACAACACCAGTTAGGGCTTCCAGTTAGGAAGTCTTGGGTTGGCACAGGGATGGCACTGTTCATATCCTACAATGGAGCTCGAATTGTAACTCTTTCATTTATCCAATTAAAATTTCATGAACTCACATCCCAAGTGGAAAGGGGAATGTGTACCTTAGAGGGCTGTTTAAGGATTAAACAATGTGGGAGATGTATGTAGGCCTGAGTGGATGTGCATTGCTAACATGAGCACAGCCATGTCAAAGACTGTAATGC
Source organism: Mus pahari (assembly GCF_900095145.1). Lineage (NCBI taxonomy): Eukaryota > Metazoa > Chordata > Mammalia > Rodentia > Muridae > Mus > Mus pahari. The sequence goes on from NC_034602.1 coordinate 84,996,047, forward strand.
TTCAGACACATGGCCAAACCTTCCCCGAGAGAAGCTCAGAAAGACAGCAAAGCCTTGCTTTAGTCTACGTTCGAGTGCTTATGAATGATTGATCAGCCTGTGCAAGCCATCGATCAATGTGTACAGAAGCTAGCAACTGTAGCTTCCTCCTCTAAGGTGACTGCCACCTGAGATTGCTCTCCTGCCGAGGTTGCTCGCTGACCTCCTCCTCCTGATGTGCATGACCATATGCTGAGATTCTGGTTTGCATTGTAGTCACTGTCCATCAGAGTGAGCCCAGGCCAGCCCATTCCCAGCTTTTCTCTGTGTGTGTCTGCGGTTTCTTACATGTCTGCCGTTTCCTCATTCCCTCATTGCCCCAGTCGGGTCTCTAGAGTGTGAGTCTCTGCAGGGCTTGGCCAAACAAGGCACTACGTGGATATCATCAATGCTTTGTCTAGTGCATAGTAGCTGCCCATTAAATTCAGATTATGACTGTATTCAATGCTTATTACCTGGAATCAAGCCTCAAGACTGGATGATGCTGGCAAAATAAATACGAAGGCTCAAAGATGAACTTTGTGAAAGTAGCTCCCAGATTGTGCTATTCAATGACACTACTAATTAATTAGTTAGATTTTTATTATGATGCCATTAGAGTGTTTTTCTTCTTACTATTATTTTCTCGAATCAAAGCGAGCATCTCTGGGCCCCACCTCAGTTGATAGTCAGTGTGGCCTAATGGGAAGTGTAAGGTTCAGAGGCTGAGTGGCAGCTGGATTTCCATTCTGTTTCCGCCATCTATTAGCCTTGACCTTTGGAGAGACTCAGTTTCCTTGACCCTAGAATAGAGAAACGATGATATAAGTAAGACGTTAATGTAAGTAAAACTCAAGTTATCTCTAAAGCGGAGACAAGAGATGTCAAAATGTCCTCATGTACTTTAAAAGGTGTTGTCTTGAGCATGTTCTCCCAGCAGGGTCCCCTGTTTCTCTAAGCATCCCATTCATTTCCTTCAGCATTGCATAGCTCAGTCTGTATTCATGTGCTTATTTGCAAGCTTGTTTGCTAGGTCTCTCTTCCCCCTGGCTTGGTGTTTGCTTTATTCGCCATTCTGCTGGCATACTGTGGGTGCTCAATAAATCTCTGCTAAATGACCAGATGAAAGATAGGACAGCAAGAAAGGGTAGCAGCCAGCAGGGCTGGCTCTCCTCTGTAAGCCGGTCATATCATTTATTTGTTGCTTCATTTCATATTGCTTTTTCGCATCACCTGTTGTCTTGTTAATTAGCTCTTGTAAAATGGCTAATTATTTTCATATTCCCTCCAATAGGTAGTCAGGCCCTTATGTGCCCACACCATAGATGGGAGCTCACAGATTGTACAGTGCTTTGCATAGTAATTATTTGTCGAATAAATGACCCAGAAAAAAAAAAAAAAGAAGTTCCATTCTGGGGATTTCACTAAAGATCATAACTTTGGGGCAATGTCATGAGGTCAGAGTGCATTTAGAATGGTCTGTTGTCTTTGTGTAGTTCTATATATTCTACCCACTCCAATGTAATAATGATCATTGAAATTTACAGAGATGAGGTCAGGGGTCAGCCAGATGGCTCAGTCAGTAAAAGTGCGTGCTGCCAAGCTGGATGACCTGGAGCTCAGCCCCCAGGGCAAAGAGAGAACTGACTTCCTCAAGCTATCCACTGAACTCTCCAACAACACTGTACACACACACACACACACACACACACACACAATCAATCAATCAGTCAATAGTAAATTCAATCATTTTTGAAAAGAGGGATGAAGCTAGAACAATCCTGTTGTCACTGTCCTATTCTGTGTTATTGTTTCAGTGGCTCTGTGTTTGTGACATGAGTCCATGGCCACGCTTCATCCTATGAATTCCTTTCTCAAGTTCCTGGGCTGCTTGTTTGTTTGTTTGTCTTGTTTGTTTGATTTTTCGAGACAGGGTTTCTCTGTGTAGCCCTGGCTGTCCTGGAACTCATTCTGTAGACCAGGCTGGCCTCGAACTCAGAAATCAGCCTGCCTCTGCCTCCCGAGTTCTGGGATTAAAGGTGCCACCATGCCCGGCTGTTTGTTTGTTTTTGAATTGCTCATTACCTTCCTCTTGGCTTCCAGGATCCTGGTCCTTTTCTCTCTTTTAGTTCTCTCTTCTATTTTTAACTTCTAGCTTTTTTTTTTTCACTGCACTCAAGTTCACAATGAATAGACTGCTTTGGGGCTCAGGGTTCTCCCTGTGGATAGCTTCAATCTACTTGGTGACCCTTCTGCTCTGTTTTAGAGTTTTGAAAGCCACGACTTTCAGTCTCTCCTGGACTTCACTGCTGGGGCCAATCTTTTATTAATTCTTAAAATATTCCCTATAGAAGTCTGCTTTTTCGCCCACTCCTTCCAGGGAGGCTAGGTAGTTTTAAGTACTTTTCTCAAAGCCACAGAGATTGTCATTGTCATAGTGAGGGTATAAACATAGAGACTCTGGCCCCATCATAATTCACTGTGGGGGATGGGGTTTGAATGATTTTTCTTTTCCTACAGAGAAAGGTGCTGTGACATCTGATCAAGTATTGAAATGTAGTCATTGTGGTTTGGGTATGAATTATCTTTTCAAAAGGCTCAAGTAGTAGATATTTGGTCCCAGGTCCCAGGTGATGGTACCATTTGTCAAGGTTCTGCTAACTTTAGTAGGTGTCATCTGAGCTGGCTTCCTTCAGTGATGAACTATATAGGATGGGAAAGCATAAGCCCAATAAAACTTTGCGTTCCCAACTAGCTTTAGTCATGGTGGTTTGTTGTAATAGAAGCCCTAAGACACCATGTAAGAAGTCAGAGAATCCTGTCCTTAGTCCCTGGATGTCTGGTCTGTTTTTACTCCAGCAGGAAGTGAAGAGCAGCCTCTACCATGCTACTGCCATGGTGATGATGCTCAGCCCAAGTGCACTGGCCAAGCACCACAGACAAAGCCAGCAGCTAGAATAAAACTCACTTCCCTTGAGTTATTTCTATCAGAATACATGAAAAGGGGGATGGTGGTGGTGTGGAAGGTTAGCTGCAGCCGAAGGACTCCAAGCATTCTTCAGTGTTTTTATCACGTGTTTCTGTTTGGTCTTCTGCCATAGTTTCTGTTCCTGGGACGAGCGTTATACACAGGCTGCTCTCCGTACCATGTCACTAGCCTCTCCTGGCTAGAAAACAGAAAGCTAACAGAAGGCTGTGACACTGCCCTGTACTCCTCCACTGGAGGAAATCTCTGGTGCATCAGCACAATCCCCATGTTCATCCCCCCTTTCCTTCTTCTCGATGTTCATCCGCCTTTCCTTCTTCTCGATGTTCATCCCCCCTTTCCTTCTTCTCGATGTTCATCC
>NC_034602.1:85001597-85016478 GCF_900095145.1 Mus pahari
GGGGAAGAGGCCCCTTGTGGGTGGGACCATCTCTGGAATGGTAGTCTTGGGTTCTATAAGAGAGCAGGCTGAGCAAGCCAGGGGAAGCAAGCCAGTAAGGAACATCCCTCCATGGCTTCTCCATCAGCTCCTGCTCCCTGACCTGCTTGAGTTCCAGTCCTGCATCCTTTGGTGATCAACAGCAATATGGAAATGTAAGCCAAATAAACCTTTTCCTCCCCAACTTGCTTCTTGGTCATGATGTTTGTGCAGGAATAGAAACCCTGACTAAGACACCATCTTTCTACCTTCTTTTATCCTAGGAAATTTGGTATGCTTTTTTTAATGCCCATCTTTTTTCTCTCATTTTAACTCCTCAAATCTAAAATATCCTCTCACCATTTTTTTTTCCCCCAACTAAAACCTACTGAGTCTTGATTCTGTGATACAGGCTCCTGCAGTCCTTTGGTGGCCTTGGCTCTGGGCTTGTCCTGTGGGTGTCCTCTTATCTTCTTTCTACCCACCACTTGTCTCCCACTGCATTCCACCCCCCAGTCCCATAATGTCCTGCCACCTCTCTGTCTATGTGGCAGGGTTTGGCTTCTACACATTTCTTGACCTTCTAGGTATTGCTGGTACCACTGGGCTTACTGTATCAACAGTAGTAAAAGTCTTATTAAATTAAAATAAAATCACCCAAAAAAGTTTTGATAGCCAGTACATATTATTTACAACATAGAGGGGGAAAGGGGTGTTTTAGGGACATTTTCAATAGATCTGATATGAATACTGTTCTTGTTTAACCAAATAATTTAATTATGAAATCCACATAGCCTTTGCAATTTCTAATTAATTCATTGATAACACTTTCTCTGACCTAGATATAGCTGTTAAAAAGAAAACAAGTATAAAATATGATGGAGATTTGGCTATATTCAGTTTGGTAGATAAGCTGACATTTGAGAACACAACTTTATTGAGATATAAGAGTGGGTTAGAGTCCAAAGAACGTGTCTTTGCACCACTCTGACACTGAAAAACAAATTAAAAGATAGGATTCTTTTCTCTCCCTTCAGTAAATGGATACATTTAGTTTCCAGTCAGTTTTCTATTTGAATAGCTTATCTTTTTAAAAACTATCACCACTAACATTTTCCAATGTTTTCGTTCATGTTTTCTCTTGTGGCCTTCTTGATGATGAGTCCTTCATGCTTCTTTAAAATGGTAAATTTCCTCAAAGTGTCTTTATTTTATGTTGAATTTACAGGTGAACCTATGGTAAAATATTTGCCCTTGAAGTCTGTGTTGATTGTAGCAATTTTTCTAATAGCAACATGAGAGGGCTGCCTACGGCCACACTTGAACCAGGGTCCTCCTGAAAGGCGAGCTGGGGCTGTAAGGGGAAAAGATGGTGAGAAAGAATATGTGGCTAAGACAAAAGTGTTCCGATCAAAGCCCACAAGTTTAATAATGTTCAGAGTTTATATACCAGGGGAAGGCCATCCCCTACCACCCATTCCTGGAGCCTGTTCAGGTGAGAGCCTGTGGGTTCTGGATGGTGTCTCTGGATCATCTAAAAGCCTTCTCAGCAGTCAGTGGTGACAAGTGTAAACAGAGAACCAGCCTGACTGGTAGGAAGGGACCATCTCAGGTGGCCCTGTGCTTAGTGGCAGCAGAGGTCTGCAAAAGCCTGCTTCTAGGCTGAAGGGAGACCCTTGATGCATTGCTCAGGTCTCTTTAAATACTGGCTTTTGACTGTAGGAGCTAAACACAGTTTCTAGTTGGTAGTCTCTGTGCTGTATGGTGAAGGGGTCAATAATACCTCTGATCCTTCTGGTGCATCCTGTTGTCTTCTTGGAGTTTTTTCAGGCTAAGGTCTTTCCTATTCTTCTAGGTCTTCTAGCCCATGACTTGTCTGTGCTGACTCCTGACCAGGTGCTGGGAGATAACCCTTCAGCCATTGCTTGGGCTCTGATTCTCTCTCTCTCTCTCTCTCTCTCTCTCTCTCTCTCTCTCTCTCTTTCCATTTTTTATTAGATATTTTCTTCATTTACATTTCAAATGCTATGCTGAGAGTCCCCTATATCCTCCCACCCGCCTTGCTCCCCTACCCACCCACTCCCACTTCTTGGCCTTGGCGTTCCCCTGTACTGGGGCATATAAAGTTTGCAAGACCAAGGGGCCTTTCTTCCCAATGATGGCCAACTAGGCCATCTTCTGCTACATGTGCAGCTAGAGACACGAGCTCTAGCTCTGGGAGTATTGGTTAGTTCATATTGTTGTTCCACCTGTAGGGTTGCAGACCTTTTCAGCTCCTTGGGTACTTTCTCTAGCTGCTCCATTGGGGGCCCTGTGTTCTATCCAATAGCTGACTGTGAGCATCCACTTCTGTATTTGCCAGGCACTGGCATAGCCTCACAAGAGGCCGCTATATCAGGGTCCCTTCAGCAAAATCTTGCTGGCATGTGCAATAGTATCTGGGTTTGGTGGCTGATTATGGGATGGATCCCCGGATGGGGTAGTCTCTGGATGGTCCATCCTTTCGTCTTCACTGAGTTAGCAAGGTCAATTTGCAAATTCATCTGGAATAACAAAAAAACCTAGGATAGCAAAAACTATTCTCAACAATAAAAGAACCTCTGGTGGAATCACCATGCCTGACCTCAAGCTGTACTACAGAGCAATTGTGATAAAAACTGCATGGTACTGGTACAGTGACAGACAGGTAGACTAATGGAATAGAATTGAACACCCAGAAATGAACCCACACACCTATGGTCACTTGATCTTTGACAAGGGAGCTAAAACCATCCAGTAGAAAAAAAGACAGCATTTTCAACAAATGGTGCTGGCACAACTGGAGGTTATCATGTAGAAGAATGCGAACTGATCCATTCTTATCTCTTGTACAAAGCTCAAGTTCAAGTGGATCAAAGACCTCCACATAAAACCAGAGACACTCAATTTTATAGGGGAAAAAATGAGGAAAAGCCTTGAAGATATGGGCACAGGGGAAAAATTCATGAACAGAACAGCAATGGCTTGTCCTGTACAATCAAGAATCGACAAATGGGACCTCATAAAATTGCAAAGCTTCTATAAGGCAAATGATACTGTCAATAAGACAAAAAGGCCACCAACAGGTTGGGAAAGGATCTTTACCAATCCTAAATCTGATAGGGGACTGATATCCAATATATACAAAGAGCTCAAGAAGCTGGACTCCAGAAATTCAAATAACCCCATTAAAATGGGGTACAGAGCTAAACAAAGAATTCTCAACTGAGGAATACCAAAGGGCTGAGAAGCACTTGAAAAAATGTTCAACATCCTTAATCATCAGGGAAATGCAAATCAAAAGAACCCTGAGATTCCACCTCACACCAGTCAGAATGGCTAAGATCAAAAATTCAGGTGACAGCAGATGCTGGCGAGGATGTGGAGAAAGAGGAACACTCCTCCATTGCTGGTGGGATTGCAAGCTTGTACAACCACTCTGGAAATCAGTCTGGCAGTTCCTCAGAAAATTGCACATAGTACTACCAGAAGATCCAGCAGTACCACTCCTGGGCATGTACCCAGAAGATGTTCCAACTGGTAATAAAGACACATGCTCCACTATGTTCATAGCAGCCTAATTTATAGTAGCCAGAAGCTGGAAAGAACACAGATGTCCCTCAACAGAGGAATGGATACAGAAAATGTGGTACATTTACACAGTGGAGTACTACTCCGCTATTAAAAACAATGAATTTATGAAATTCTTGGGCAAATGGATGTATCTGGAGGATATCATCCTGAGTGAGGTAACCCAATCATAAAAGAAATCACTTGATATGCACTCACTGATAAGTGGATATTAGCCCAGAAACTTAAAATACCCAAGATACAATTTTCAAAACTCAAGAAAATCAATAAGAAGGAAGACCAAAGTGTGGCTACTTCATTCCTCCTTAGCATAGGGAACAAAACAGCCATGGAAGGAGCTACAGAGACAAATTTTGGCTCTGACTTTCAAGTGAGACCCTCTGTGTGGGATTGCCGATGGTCCCTTCCCTAGCACCCCTTTTCCTATAACCTCTTTGCCCTTTAGGATGCTTGGCCTCCCCTCCCCATTTCACTGTCTCTGAGAGGTTGCATGTCTTTAAACGGGGGAAGCAACTTGTAATGAAAACTTTAAAGCAATATAGCTACTGAAATTATTTAGTAAGGGCACACAGTTATCATTTGGTTATTTCTAGTAAGGGCACGCCATTATCATTTGGTTATTTCTAGTGTTCTTTTGAGAAGAGTCTGGCTCTATAACTCAAGTTAGCCTCAAACTCATCCTCCTTCCTCAGCCTTTAAGTGCTGAGATTGTTGATGGTGTTAACAATAGTTTGGCTCTGTGTACATCATTTTTATTCAACACATTTCTTCACATAAGGTGCACCAAGTTGGAACTGTGTTTACTGATTAGTGGTAGTGGGAAGGAGCAAATCCTAACAGAAAGCATGATTACTCTTTCAAGACCATTCTCATGTTGTCCCGAGTAGCTTCTATTGAAAACATTATTTTGGAGAGCCATCTTGGGCAGAAATGACAGGCTGCCTGAAACAGTAAAAACAGGTCTATTTGTGCTATACTGTTTCTGCGTGTTTTAATAACTCTTAATAATTTTGCTGGTCCCTGCAACATGTGCTCTCGGCTTCTCTTGTACAGATGGTGCAGCTAGGTTCTCTGTGACTAACTCTTGATCATCATGTCTTTTGGTGTCTTTGGTGGCCCCCTTTTTTCACAGAGCAGCAGCTATATGGGTGAGGGCAGGGTAGCAGCTTCTTTTATATTTTTAGCACCAACCTCTGATTCTTGACCTCTCTGAGAGAGCCTTGTGTTTCCCAGGAGCTCTGTGAATCAAATTTTTCCTTGTTCACTGTTTCAATTTAGAAATGTGTTGGTTCATGCTGTCAACCTCAAGCAATCACGGTCCACTCAGGTCACATAAATTACCTCGTTGTTAATTTAGGACCTGCAAACATACTTATGCCAAGGAATCACTTCCACATTTGGTGTGATTTCGGATTCCGTTTAATGAAGACTTAAATATCACTTGAATATATAAGATATGTAAATGTGTGTAAGCAGAAGATAATGATGTGACAGCTTGATGGATGGTAATACCTCTTGCCAAAGATTTAGAGTGAATACAGTCCCATGCTATCCCGACGCCGTGCTACAAGATCCTCTGTGTTCTGATAACCAGAAGTGATTATCTATCTTGAATATAATCAATGTGGGAGGGGAGGGGAAGTGGGAATGTGTTTATTCACCTAGCAGTCTCACAAATGCTGAGCGTACCAGTTGCCTGGCTAGCTAGATAAGTCAAGTGTTTGGCTGACGACTAGTGATCTTTTTCACGTTTGTCTGGGATATAATTTGGAGATAAAATGGCAGGATTATGAAACTTTAACTAGGCTCTTTAAGTCTACTAGGATGACAAGCTGCATTAGATTGGGCGTTTCAGGCAAGAGAATGGTCTAAATTGTGAGCCATTTGCTTGAAATGAGAATGCCCAGCTAGGTAGGAGCTGTTGGGATGGACATTTTTCTCTCAGATGCAAAACATAAACCCTAAATGTAAATCACCAATTTCCTCCTAGCAGTTTCAAAATAATGCATTACGTTCATGCACCGACTGCGGTATCATTGAGGCAGAAAGGCATTACTAGATCTGGTAATGCGCTGTGACGATTTTCATTATTGCCTCTCAGCAGGTTGGGTTTTAGGCAGAATGATGAAGTAGGTAAAATCAGCCTTTGCTAGCCATGACTTCCTGCAAACACAGTTTCCTCTCTCTGTGGTCTCCATTTTGACACTGACCAGCAAGTTTTCTCTTTAGCACATTGACTGTAGGCTATTTTTGTTGTTGTTGTTGTTGTTGTTTTGTTGTCGTTGTTGTTGAGGGTTAATGATAGGATCTTCCTTTGGGCATTTTATTACTAATACTTCTGACTCTTGTTAATGAATACCTGATCTGTTCCTGGTTCTGGTTGTGTGTTCTGCACATGTTCCTTTCTTAACACACACACACACACACACACACACACACACACACACACACACCCTTTCCTTCCTTGCTCTGATCATGAGTTCTACTTTCCATGTTCTTTTCTCTTTGTTATTTCTTTTTCTTCTCCCTCATTTGTTATGGACCGTTGAACAGATTCATTGCATATGTGCTAATATTCCATAATTTAAAGCTCTTAGACTCTCTAAGAAATCAGCTAAGTTAAACAATTAAACCATGATAATTGTCATGGTTCTAACCACTCATACCTCCCACTAAGTGTTTATCATATTTAATCCTTACAACTTCTCAAAGTGTAATGATCTCTAGTATATAGATGAGGAGATGGAGTAACGGACATTGGCTAGAGTTGCTAAAAATGGGTTTGAGTATGGAGCTGGCTGCACTCCTGCTTCCTCTGCTGTTAATGGGAGCAAACGAGAAGACTGGGAAGAGGGAAAAAAGAGAGGCACGAAGTGGCTGACAGGAAGGGAGAAGAGGCCTTTTGTTCATCCTTCGTTTCGTCTGACTTCTGCATTGTCATTGCGACTCTCTAGGGAGTCATATTAAGTCCTATTAGTCTTAGCTGCTTATCATAGAGGAAACTTAGGATAAAAATGAAAATGGTAGATTGCTTATCAGGTACATTGCACTGGGGAAGCAGGTCTCTGTGACGCCAAGCCTACCTGGTTAAATCTTAAAAGGATGGAAGTATCTTTATATTGACAGAAAAGAATGCTGTTACTACATCTTTTTCATGCCAGGTACATTTCACTACATAGGATAAGGATTTTTTTCCTCTCCCATTTCTTTAAAAATAAACCTTTTTCTTCCAGTTCACTTAAAAATAAAACTTATTTTCTGTTGAACTGAGTCTATACTCTTACTGTTTTCTGGTGGCCTTTTACATTCTTTCTACCTAAGACCGGCTCCTTGGAGAAACTCCCTGGAGACTCCTGGAATGGCAGTTTCCCCACCTGGGTGACCTGTCAAGGGTGGACACACTCCCCTGCCTCTTCAGAATGTTGGTCTTGATTATGGGTGTCTGCTTGTCAAGGCTCCACCATAAAACAGATCCCACTTCTGAGTCAGCCACTTTGAGGGAATTTAATATAGGAATTCTTTCAAAGGTGATAGTGGGGCATTATATGGGGAAACAAGAGGAATAATTCAGTTTCCTGGGGCTGGTGGCTGCCCAGAGCCAGTATTAACCTTTTATCTGAAAGGGCGAGGGGAGGGAGTAATGATCAGAACCTGGAGGCAGAGAGGTTTGCTCTGTAGGAGCTGTGACCTCCTGGGCAGAGCTTGGTGAATGGCAGAAAGGGCAGCAGGCAGGCAAGCCAGGCTCCTAGCTTCCCTCCTCCTGAGCTGCACTTTCCTCCAGGGTGCCACCTTCCTGCATGCCTGCTCACTTGGTCCACATGGAGTAGTGATACATGGAGATGCACAGGGCCTCTCACCATGTGCCACAACCACACCCCTGCCAGATGCTAGACGCTTATCTCTTGGTGACTGTCATTTTCCAAATCACTCAGACACCGGTGAGTTGAATGTCAAGTGTTCTATTGACTCTCAGGAGAATTTTTAGGTTGACTTGGATCAAATTAAAAAGATCAACTCTGACTTGGTTTTTACCTAATTAAAAGATGAAGGGATCTCCCTCAACCCTGGGTACCTTGTGAGATATAACTATTTCTCATATCAATATTTATAAAAATTGGTAATGGCCATTAAAGGACTGAGACAGAGTTTGAGAATCCTGAGCCTGGAGGGCGTTTCCTGTTCTCTTTCATGTACTCTTCTCGTGTTCTCCCCTCACTGTCTTCTTCCTTTCCCTACTCCCCAACAGCCCTTTTTGTGGATGTGTATATGTATGTTTATTGGTTTGCGTGTTTATTTTTTTCCTTTAAGAGTGCATAATCTCTACTGAAGTCCTAGCAGAGATCATCAGAGCAAAGAATTGCTGCTCAGCCCACCACCTTTCTCCTCAAGTGTAATTGTGGGAAAGAAATTCTTTACAGGGTAGAAATCAACTCGCTGTGTTTTTGACAGTTACTCTAATAGCCCACTCAAAAACAAACTTCATCATCTTCCAGACATATGAAGAAAGTCATTCCCCCCTCCCCCCCATACTATCTCATTTCCAGGCTAAACCTTGCCAGTTTCTCCCCCACCTGTCCTCATATAGTAAAGTTAATTTCAAGAGTTATTCGTTGAGTCCTCAGCTGTAGGCAAAGCGCTTGGCCCAGGTTTCACGAGGACACACCTGCAGTTTATAGCATGTTGGGGAGAGAAATGTAAATGCCATACTTCAAGACAGAGGGCTGAGTGTTGAATAGATGTTTAACTTACATACTTGTAAGTCTTCATAGAAAATATGGCTGAAAATGTTGAATGGAGAAGAACAAGAGAAAGACCCCGGGGGACCAACCCAAAACCTTTTTCAGACAGAGCCCAACTCCTTAGTTAACTCATTATTAGTGAGTATAGTCATCCAACTTATTCTTTTGTTCTAGCTACCTCATCATCCCATCAAGAATTCAGGGAGGACCTTTGTGAAGCCAACATGTCTAGCCCAACAGTTGCCAATCAGGAATTATACACCTCTGTAGTGAAGGTATATTACAATACCTCTGGCTAGGACTGGACAGAGTCATAGTGATGTGATTGCTTTTTTGTTTTTATTGTTCTATTAAATAAAAGGGTCCTACCACTCTCTCTTTCAAATAGTCTTGCTTTGTAGCCCAGATTGGCTTGATGTTTACTTCACAGCCCTCTGGAAATAAGCCATAGTTTGACTCTTAAGCTACTTCTCAGCATTTTACTATTCCTGTCTACCAAATAGGGCCAATGTCACACCTCTGAAGCATGAAGAAATGAGGAGAAAGTTAAAGTGATCATGTCTTTCAAAATCGTATCTTGTTCTGGTGTTCCACTTATGTACACAGCAAAGGCAAAGTTCCTGAGAAGGTGGCTTGAATGTAGGAAACAGAACCAATTCGTGGGAACACTGTTGTCATTGCTGGAATGTTGTCATCAGATCTGGCCTCTTCAGATCATTGATTTGCATTCTTTCCATCTCCTCTGCCTTGGGGGCTTTTCTTGTTGTCTGGCTCTCCACAGAGAAGCACCTGCAGTGGCTTCTTCCCTTTTATATCAAGTGCCAGCAGGTTAGGAGGCAGCTTATGCTGAGGCAGACAATGCTCACAATCTCCTCAGGCTCTGGATGAAAGACAATGGAATTCCCCTGAATGAGTAGGGAGTATTTCATTAAAAATTTGAGCTGCAGAAAACTCTTTGTAATGGAGAGCTTTGAAGAACTGTCCTTGCCCTAACCCAGAATAATATACTTTAAATAATATTTCTATAACCTTTGAATGTGTTGTGTAATCAGCAACCCAAAGAAGGTAAATGAAGGAGAGATTACAGATTGCCATTTATCTTAAGTAACATATCTTAGGGAATTTACTTTCATGGATGGATGATGCTATTGAGACACTTACTGTATGTCTCCAGGTCTAGCTGGCAGTCACAGTGAGACAGGTGGATAGAGTTGTCATCTTTGACAGGCCCTGTAAATAGTAGCAAATTCAGGGAATTTGGCCCTTAGCAGGATCCATGGGTAAATGTGGCTAAAAAAGATTTGAGTAAAGAACACCTCTGTATATATTAAGTTTGCTTACTGACTCCTGTTGACATTACTATGTTTATATTAAGTTGTTCAGCCAATCAATAGGGTATCAAGCCCTTACTCTATAGTAGAGACTCAGCCTATAGAAATAAGAGTAATTTCTTCTACTTACAGAGTTTCTAGTTTGGTGCAAGAGGCACAAGGTTAAATATTTGCCCACTTAATATCTAATTGATCATGTTCAGCTCCCCAAGAGCTGGATACATTGGGAGTTTTGAGCAGATAGATGACATTCAGTTTTGGGGGCACTCAGATAGTTCACGATTATACAAAGAATCATAACATTATATGAGCAGAAAATTCATTAAATAGGACCTCACCTTGTTGTGAGACTAGAAGACCAGAGTAACCATGCCTACATTTTTTTTTTTTTTTTTTTTATTAAATGCTGACATGGGAACACATGATGAGGAGAGCTTTGACTAGCTGAGGTGGGTTACAGAAGAGCCTTTTGGAAAGGCTGTGTCTGCATCTTGGGAGACAAATGAGCAGTGGGAGTTCTAGGTCTCCAGTCTCTTCCTCAGGGTGGATTGATGTTCATATCATACAGCAGATTTCAGGGGAAGAATATTTGAGAGAGTGACAGAGTTTGATCTGCCTTAGTCTGTGTCTGAGAGACTTCATTCTATCTAGGTTAAGCTGCCCAGAAAATACAGAGACACACGGGTCTAGAGTGTAGCATTAAGATCACATAGTACTTAGATCATGCAGAACTTAGAGGTGTAGAAATAGAAGAAGGAGGAAAGTGGGAACAGAGGAGATCTGGAAGTAGAGCTGAGAGCAGCAGCCAGAGAAGGAGGAAAGCTTGGCAGAACGATGACACAGGAGACACCAAGGTGTGACTGGGTCAGAGATGTCCAATGGTAGTAGAGTCAAGCTGGCTGTGGATCCATTGGGAGCTGTGTTTGGCATAGTTGTCCGTATCACCAGCAGGTATGGTTTCAAGAGCCAGCAAGAGAGAGTATGGAGGAAGATGCACACATTCTTCAGGAACAGGAATCACCATTTCTCAATGTCATGTCTCAATGCAAACACCCAAACAAACCAAATACGAAAAACTATACACTGCAAAACAAAGATATTGTAATAGAACATGAATGATCACTAGACAAGGAGGCAAAGGGGGTTTTAGTTTCCACACAGGGATGTTTGACCCTCCATGATGTCACATTATCTAAGAAAGTAAGTGGTCATTGTATTCAGAAAGTCATTGCATTGTTTCTCTGCTGATTGCTGACCCTCCTGTGTGTTGCCTTGCTTAGCTGCTGAGTGATCCCTCTGGGATTTAATGTGAAGATGTGTCTTCTCCTAGTTGGATTATAAGAAACCCTGCCACCCTAAAGTAGGCCTTGGTTCTGGACATGGGGTATGGGTAGATATTATTTATTATTTGTTTCTGAACTTTATCACAGCTCTAGAAGGTGGTCATGGTGTGTTTTCAATGCACTGATTAACCAATTGAAAAGCCAAACATCATCAACAGAAACCCAAAGATGGCCAGACTGCAGAGGTACCATGTGGGGAGAGAGACTAGTCGGTTTAGTGATATTATGATCTAGGTTGGCTCTTGCTAGTCATTCTGCTTGCAGCGATGTTGATGTTACCTGAGAACGTGTGAGTAGTGGAGTCTCAAAGTGGCTTCCCAGAGCCCTCTTCTCATCAGCCTCATGTAGGATTTTTTCACAGTGGAGTCAGAGAAGCATTGCTTTAGACGCTGTTTAAATCATCACAGACAGTTCTCAGTCACCAACATAGGCAAATGGTTGTAGTTCTCTCTATCAGCTGATACATGAGAAAGAGAACCAGGAGGAGGTGTTATTATGAGGTTTATCATAAGAAATTGACTATTTAAATGAGGACTTGAGTAAGCAAGATCCTCTCTGTAGGATTAGCACTCAGTAAGGTAGATTGGTGTATATTCCGGAACCCCTGGGCATGAGCCTAAGTTGTGTTCCAGAAACAGGAATGAAGAACAGTTGTGGGTTCAGATGCTCTTTGGGGTCTTGTGGGACTAGAAGAGCCCAGTTGCTTTAAGGGCTCACTTGATTAGATTAGGGCTGGGAGGATGGTATTAACAGATTAGGGACTTCAGTACAATGCAAGATCCTCTCATCGCAGCATCTAGATGAGTGCTTGATTAAATAGCAAGGAAAGGTTTATGCCTCCTACCTATGGCTCTCTCTTCTGTCTCTTAGACCAGCCAAGTCAGCATAAAAATGATATCTTCATTTTTCAGGAAATAGAGGCTATGAAAGTCTCAGTTTATCACAGCTGGTTAATGGTGTTCTGATATTCAATCTGGAGCTGTGTAATTTTATGTCTCCAGAAAGATAACAGTTTTTACAGTGGATTGATGAGGCCAGGCAGGTCAGTGCGGTGAAACTTGGGGCTCCTGGTGTGTCTTGTGTAGGAGCCTATGGCACGTTAGGGTGCAGGTAACCTGAGAAACTCAGGTGAGTGCGACTCAAGTGGTTTAGAGCAGGTGGCCATTTTTATTGGCTTGGGCTTTGTTAAAGTAAACTTGATTTATCAAGACTACTGCCTTGCACATCTAGATGGAATGTGCTGGCGCCAGGCTTTATAGATTGTGAGTTAGCTGCTGCCCTTTCTAATCAAGTTGCAGATGGAGTTTGAAGTGCATGGACTCCTGCACCCTCTCTTTTCTTTAGAGATTGTTTTATCCTCAGGGGACAAACCTTCAAAGAGACTTGTGAACGTGTGTTTTCCTAATTTAAAAAAGTTACTTGTTTTATTTTTTCTTTCTTATTTTTGGGATGTATACAATAACAAGATGCAATTGGGCCCCCGGTATTAAAAGCATACATTATTTCCGTTAAGAATGTAGACATGTCTGCACCTGATGCAGATTGAGGCAGTCAAAACCTTTTTGAAGCTTTACCTGTTACGTGTGATTTGTTCACTTCTCTAAAATTTTCAAACTTTGGCTTTGACTCCATGTCTGTTTTGTCCTGATGACCCATGGTTTAACCAAGGTTTACTTTGTCATTTTCTCTTCAAAATGTTTGCTGGTTGCTTTTTAGGCACCCCTGAGTACTGTCCTCTCGTCTAAACCTGTGGCTCTTCATTGCTGTCACAGGCTTCCATGGCTCCCAGACGGGCTCTGCTCAAATGCTGAGCATCCCACAGTTGTCATGGGGAAGGGGAAGTGTCTAAGGCATACTGCTCTTTCATAACATCAGAAAGGTGGGGTTTTCAAAAATGAGTAGATTGGAAGAATGGTACACAATGGCTCAATTTACAGAAGATTCATATTTGATTTTACCTATCTCCCAATCAGCTTTGATGAATAGCTTTATTTATGTATGCATTAAGGTCTATGCAAAGCAGCTGTTACAAAGGCTGCTCAGGAAATTAAGATCTTTAGCATTCCCTCCTCCCCCCTTTTTTTTCCTCCTAGAGTTGTGAAACCTTGATAGGACCCTTGCCAGAGAATGCTAAATGGTGACCAGTTATCGGGGATATCTGCTGCCAATGCCATCTGTTCCAGGCATCACGTATCTTTAATTGTTTTCTTACAGAAGCACTCTATTCATCATAAAACTTGTCACTTGTGAACTATGTGGAAGTCTATAGTAATCTGGAGCCAGCACGCTAAGTTTGAATCACACAAGGCTTAGTAGCATTTGCGAGGTCAGCAAGGCTTGAGTTCTTTCTCTGTTGTTTTGCAGAAATAAATGTGTGTTTGGTTTTTTTGAACAAACAAACAAACAATCTTGTTATACAAGCTTGACAGCCAGAACACAGCAGCAATATGCAAAGTGACACAAATCTCTGTACAAATCATGAGGCGGTCCTGTTCTTCTGTGATTTCCCTACAGATGGCATCAAATTTGTGTTCTGATTAATTACTTTTATGTTCCAACTCAATATATGAGTAGCATGAAGACCATTTTTGGTGGAAGTCTCCCGACGGTAAAAGCTCCCAAATACATCAATGCATTATTTCTGTCTTTACTCTCTGCTTTTCAGTCCATCACTCTGTGATATTGAGCTGTGTCTAAACTCTTGCACTATTGTTATTGTATATTTTGTGCCAGTTTGCATTATAGTAATGCATGTTCTTAGTTTCTGTAAACTGGGGAGCCTGAAGTCTTGTCTGATTTATTTTTCTTTTCCCCAAACACAAAATAAATGTTTTCAAGCAAGTGAGCACACAGCAGGCAAGGATGCAGTTACCTCAGGAGAGGGCCGCTGGCTCTGTGTGCACAGGATGAGAGGAGAGTGGAAGGGACTCCTGTCTGGCTTTTTCCTAGGTGTTTGGAGGCCCAGGCCCTTCTGCTTCTAGAAAATAAACCCCTTAACAGGATGCTGCTTTATAAAGCATGGACTTGGAATGAGGTGGGGTATCTGGTCCCCACCACTGTGGTACCCCGAGGGATGATGTGCCCATCAACCTGTGCCTTGCAGTGGGAAAGATGGTGATTCTTCAGGGGAGGTGAGGAGGTGAGGAGGGTGCTGGGCAGAACACCAAGCTGTCTCACTGTTGATCTTGGTAGAAAGAATTGCTTTGTCAAACGTTACCCCCATAGTTTGTAGCCCCAGATGTCCCACCACCTGCCGGGGTTTCTTAATTTAGCTGCTTCGTTATTTACTGTTACTACCATTTACTAGAATGTTCTGTCGTAAAGACAGGGTCTTTCTCTCTTTCCCTTCCCCTTCCCTTCACCCTCCTCCTCTTTCTTCCTTCTGTACAGGATAGTGCCTGACACAGAGTATTACCTTAATAGATATAAATTGAACAGCCGAATAAAGAGTTATCATTTTATTATGCCATTGGTTTATAGCAGTGGCCTCCAATAGGCTGATAGCCTCAGGAGATGCTGGGTTCTAAGTTGGGTCTCATAGAATCCATTTTTGAGGAGACAGCCTCCTATATCACTATATTACAAGAGGAAGAACAGGAACCCAGGTTTTTGTTCCCACTCCTCCTCCCCCCTCTCCCCCCTCTCTCTGTCTGTGTTTCTGTCCCTATCTCTGTCTGTTTCTCCTTCTCCCCTCCCCTCCCCTCTCCCCTCTCCCCTCTCTTCTCTTTCTTCTCTTCTCTTCCTTCTCTTCTCTTCTCTTCTCTTCTCTTCTCTTCTCTTCTCTTCTCTTCTCTTCTCTTCTCTTCTCTTCTCTTCTCTTCTCTTCTCTTCTCTTCCCTTC
>NC_034602.1:85016680-85017958 GCF_900095145.1 Mus pahari
TCTCTCTCTCTCTCTCTCTCTCTCTCTCTCTCTCTCTCTCTCTCTCTCTCTCTCTCTCGTGTGACTGTGTCTGTCTCCAAACATCAGTAAAATTCTTTGTAAGTACACATTGCCAAGGAAGCCATCTGTAAGTCAGATCCGTACCACGGTCTGGGGCTTCTTGGGCTTCTTCACATCTAGAGCTGTGTGGATCCCATTTCTGCTGCTCAGTCACTCAATCTGTGACATGATAGGCAGCACAGTCAAGCAAGGCTTAAGCCACAGCAACAGTCATGATGTAGGGATTTTCTTTCCCCCTTTCCTTCTAGACAGGGCCTTGCTATGTGCCCCAGAGTATCCTGGAACTTGTCATCCTCCTATGCCTCAGCTTCCACAGTGCTGACATCACAGACCTGGACCACCACAGCTGGCTGCTTATGTAAACCTTAACACACTTGAATCTTATTGCCACATATAATTTGGGTTTAATTTCCTTAAATGTGCTAAACCTTTCCCTCATTATCTCTTGTTTACTAATTTTGTCTGCTTTTGAGATACGACATTTTATTACTCATAGGAGTTAGCTCTGATGAATTTGAAAATTCATAAACATGTTAAAATGTTAAAGTAACATTAAAGAATATTAAAAGATGCTCTATCAGGCCGTGGAGAATCTGTTTGCATTATTCTTATGTAGAAAAGTTCTCATTTTCTATCTTTACTTGTCTATTATCTGAAGGGCAGTTCCTTATTTACAAAGATGATGTCTTATTAATTGTATCTGTAGCATTTACAGCAGTTGGCTATCTACTGAGGAATTCAATACCAACTGAAAAGTTTATTGAAAGAATAATGTACATTTTCTGGATCCTCAATGATTTTTCCCCCCAGTTTTTGATGTAAGGACTCAGAAATCTGTAGAAATCTTAAGTGACTTAAGTATTTTAGAATAATCAGTATTTCCTCTTAGTGTATTTTGTGTTGTGCTCCTTGATCATGATGTTCAAAATGAAAGCTCAGAGCTAAGTTGATGGATTTCTCTTTCTTTCTGAGTTTGTATTTATAGCTTTACCTTAATGGTGAGTTTGGACAAATATTCCTCACTATTAGTGAGGGTGACTGGTATTGCTTCCATGTTAGTTCTTAGTATTTCTCTAGTCCTCAGAAATGCTGTGTGTAACCCAGATACTAATGCACATGCCAGCAAGATTCTGCTGAAGGGANCCTGATATAGCGGCCTCTTGTGAGGCTATGCCAGTGCCTGACAAACACAGAAGTGGATGCTCACAGTCAGCTATT
>NC_034602.1:85018152-85027036 GCF_900095145.1 Mus pahari
GGAACTTTCGGGATAGCATTTGAAATGTAAATAAAGAAAATAATAATAACAAAAAAGAAATGCTGTGTGTGTTGGTGGGAAACCAAACTATTTGTTGGCTAGATCATGTGGCTTCTCTTAAAAGCATGAAGACGGAATAATAATACAGACTGAAAGCTGAAAGAGAAACCTTTTAGGGTGGGTCTGTGTAGCAGGCGTTTCTGACATTTCTGTTGCACCCCTATGGGTCACCTCCAATTGCATCACCTTCCACTGGGGACTCTGAGAACAGAGGGGACAGTCTCACGGGTGCTCATGCTCACTTGACATTTCATCAGCTTGACCACAGTGCACACCAATTTTCATTTTCTGTTTCAGGACCTGCCAAGAATTAGCATGGCAGTAGGCAAGTGCAGCCTATAACAGAGATGAGGTCACCCCCACCCCTGTAACTGCAGCATCCATCCCTGTGTACACACAGTCCAGAAATACTCACTACTGCCCTCAGAATCCTATAGCCAGTGGCCCTGGTTGACTGTGGCCTTTGTGACACTCCCTGAGCTTGGCTTATTCTCCGGGCTTAATCTCATCTTTCCCTCTGAACACTTACTCATGCTTTTTACTGTGACCTGGATTTAAGTCCTTACCCTTGTCTCGGGTTCTGCTTTGGGAGGAACCAAATGTCAAAGAAAATGAAAGAAAGCACATAGTAGGTCAGCAAGCATTCGGGATGTTGTTGCTGCTCTCCATGGCATGTGGCTCGCTCCAAAGATACCTTGGAAATCGTGTAACATTTTCACTTGTTTCCGGCCCATTCAAACTTTGTTGAGGGCAGAGACGAGTTTTTAGAACCTATGTGTCCTGTGTTCTCTAATTCCTCTCACTCGGTAGTGGGCACACTTGTTGATGGATCGGTCCTCTAGTTGAATCTCACATGTCCTCTTGAGACTGACATTCGGAGTAATCTGGTTTCCGCAGTCAGCGAGGAGTCCGTGGCAAATGACAAATGAGTTCTATTAGTTTGGGATTTTAGTCTTTGAGAGTGGTGGCTCAGGTGATCTTTGTAGCTGAAGTATCACTGTGGTTTCTGTAAGTAATTTATCCTTCTAGGGACTGTCACTTCTGAGGGCTGCCCCTTATCATGATGTCCCTTCGTGTAATAGTGAAGTCTCTGGGTTTTCTGGTTTTGATCTGGTTCTTAGGATAAAGAAATTAATTCCTTAGGGAGAATGCATCTACCAGGCATTTGTCTACAGATCATGCAAGCATTTTATTTTCTTTTGCAAACAGTGACTGAACAAATCTGTAAAAAATGGTCAAAACAAAGTAGAATCCATCAATGTTTTGAAACATTTAGTACTTTGAAATGTCAATTTATCTATCTTGACTTTAATTCATTTCTTTATAAGAAGATTATGTGGGGAGATCTGTGAGAAGCCAAAGTTTTCAGACTTCTGCCTCCTAGATACATCGATATTCTGGCATTGACTCTCTCTGTCGTCTCTGTCTCTGTCTGTCTCTCTCACTCTAAGACATACAGGCATAAACATAAAACATAAGAGGAACTCCCACCTGAGTTTATAGAACTACTGCACTTGACAAAAATGGAAGCAGGCCTTGTCTTCCAGCTACAATAATTTGGGTTTCACTGGAGCAGTGAAACGGGACTGTCAACAGGTTTTAGCTCCCGTCAGAACCTCGGGTTGTTAGTTCTGTATATAGAAATGAACTTAACTCAAAAGGAAAAGAACTGTTTCCTGAACACAGCAAGTGTTCAGCCACAAATAGTTCCCCACAGGCTCCTGGAAGGCCTGAGTCTGTGTCTGGTGTTACAACGCTTGCAGTATGCGAAGCCACTGACGGGTAAGGCCACACCTCTGTTGGCTATTTCTGCTGGCACATTCTCCCAAAGCAGCCCTGATGATTATGAATTCTGGGCAGGTTGGAGTAGAGAAAGGATATACTTCAACTGAAAGGAAATAGAGAGCAACTTCTAACACATACTTTTGGCCTATCTTTCAATGTCTCTCCGGTGTTATTCTGTCGCTAGTAAAAGGACGGCAGCAATACTGATGGGATCCTTCCATGCAAGAAAAGTAACACACTCGTGGTTCCCGAGCTCCATGAATCACATTTTTTAATTCACACAAGTGGTCGTCAAAGAAGTTAGGGAAGCGTCAGTTTGATGAAACTCTTTCCAGCAAATTGCCATTTCTAATTATTCAGTGTATTTGCCTCCACAGTTGTATCTCATGTCGCTCAGAGGAGCCATACTTCAAACGGAGATGGCTCCTCATCTGGAGAAAGTGATGAGAACACTGTAACTTGAAATCTCCAGCCTGCCCTGAATTTATGTTATTTCTGTTTTGCTGAAGGTCTGGAAGAGTAAGTGAAAATCCTTCTCTCTGTCTCTGTTTATCTGTCTCTCTCTGTCTCTCTCTCTCTCTGTCTGTCTCTGTCTCTGTCTCTGTCTCTCTCTCTCTCTCTCACATTATTCCCAACTATTCTGTTCTCATCCATCCCCTTCTCTCAAACATAATGAGTTTTCAGTGACGATTTGATCTTGTCTTCCTCTTTTCCTGACTCCAAATTTCTCTTACTACATGTGTACAGAGCACATACATCATGACTTATTATTTACCTGAGCATCTAATGTCCACATGAGTGACTACAACCGTGTTTTATCCAATCCGATGTCGTAAATTAGACATCCAAGAATGTTGCTTTAATGAAATGTTTCTCAGGAAAATATTAAAAATACTAGTGTTAGTTTATTAATTATCAATCCTCAAAGCATGAAATTGGAACCGCAAGGTTTTTAGGGGGAACGCCACCCATTAGATCAACCTTTTTGTTTCATGAATGGGGACTGTTAATTGGCTTTGGATAAGACTCCCTCTGAAACTTGAAGTGCCAGGGTCAGGGGTTACCCAGGGGGACCCCCTCCCACTCAGAAGAGAAGGGGAAGGGGAATTGGGGATGGGGTAAGAATTGTGGGAGGGGGGACTGGGAGGGGGACAGTGAGTGATATATAAAGTGAATAAGTAAAAAAATTAAATTAAAAAAATCCCTCTGAGTTAAGATCTCCATTCTAATGCTATCACTGGAGAGCTGAAGAATGGGCCTTCCAAGGCCTGTTGTTGAATAAATTCTAATAATATTATACCATTTCTAGATATCATCCTTTGTGTATATTGCACATGAATTCTACAGTTAAGAGCTGATCAATTGCATCTGAAAATTTCTAAAACTTAATAACCAAATCATACAAACTTCACAAACCAGGGTGTGTTCATTTTAATTGACTACAAAGCCAATATTTAAGGTGCGGCTGATGAGAAACAGAGGGGGCATCAAAAGTAGGACAGCAATGAGGGTTGGAGGCTGCTTACAGAGGGTCAGGTTTGAGCTGGGAGAGCAAAGGAAGACAGAAATAACCACCTTCGGGGAAGCACACTCCATGCTCCCTCCCACCTTTACTAGGTCCAATGATACTTTACATGAGTGGGTCTTAAATAGGAGGGACTTTGCCTTTTCCAACTGCACTCCCCTGCTACTGAGAATCTTGGCAATGTCTGGAAACATTTTTCATCATAATAATAGAGGTGTTACTAGAATCACCTAATCATGGCATGTAAGAATCACCTAATGTATGGTATGTAAGGTATGGGTGCTGCCCTACTGCCAAATGCACAATGTACAGAATAGCCCCCATCACAAAGTTATTCACTGTAAAATGTCAGTACTGTTCTGGGAGATAAAACTCATAAGTCATGTATTATAATGTTGACAGTTGAGAGAACAGAACCAAGGTGTTCTTGAATTGGGCTTTTGAACTTGGATGTTTGGGACCTTGGTCACTTGTGTCTCCTTACCACACTAGCTTGCTAGTGGATCAGTAAATATTGATAGTGATTGTCTGGAGACTTTTGGACAGTCACAATAAATAGAGCATGTTTACCCTGAACTATACCCACGTATGGCTCCAATTTATGAGCAGAAAGGTTGCTATAAAGAAACCTGTGGCAGATGGAATAAGGCCAGTTTAAAAGGTGGTACCAAATATGCAGTTTCCATTAGAGGACTCCAAAGTGTGTTGCATGCAGATGTTTTAAGCATTCATTGAGAAATATGAGGATTGTTCTTTTAGCTGTCCCAGCAAGCCTTGTCCTCCTGCCTTTGCTCAACTGAAAATGGAATGGAATGTCACAAGTCCCCTCAAATATCTTCATTTCTTTTCTTTTGTTGGTTCTTTGGAGACTAATATAGGGCAAATGAGAATGCAGCCAAAATCAGGCTTGATCACAATACTCTCAAACCTGAGGGCAGTTAGAACCCCAGTTTACTTTTAAAGTCCAATCTCAGATAAAGTGAGCTATGCAGGAAATATTTATAGCCAAAATGAGAAGGAAGCTGTAGAATGAAGTCTTGATATTTTTTTTTTCCATTTAGATCTGGAAAATGTGCTGTAGTTCCATTTGCATATTTCAAAAACAATGTAGAAGAAATACTGGTGTAAAGTGTTTTATGTCTTTCAAAGGGAGGAGGGAGGAAAGTTATATTAGATCCTTGCTTCTGGCAGTGTTTATAATCCTTTCAACAATCCGTGAAGCAAATAATGCTATTTTATTTTACTCTAGGTTAATGAGCTAAAGTGATTAGCAAAGTTATTTGTGAGCAGTTGGAGAATTCAGGTCTCTGACATACTGAGTCAGAGGTTCTCAATCTGTGGGTTGCAACTCTTTTGGATGTTAACTAACCCTTTCACAGGGGCTTCCCCAAACTACCAGAAAGCACAGAAATTTATATTATGATTCATGACAGTAGCAAAATTACAGTTATGAAGTAGCAATGAAAATAACTTCATGGTTTGGGGTCACCACCATAGGAACTGTATGTGCCTATGTATGTAAAGGGTCACAGTGTTGAAAATGTTGAGAACCTCCGCTCTAAGTTAAGATCAGGCCTTATTTATCACTCTTCCCAGACTGATGCACTCTTGCTGTCTGTGGTCTGTGCACAGTGTCTGAATGCCCAAGGTAACTACAGCCAGCTTTCCCAGTTGATGCCTTCTATAGTGAAGACACACCCACATCAATAATGATTTTTACTTGTAGAACTATCTTTAAGGAAATTATAGGCTTATATTGTACTTTTCTGCATTATAACTTGCTACAGAAGTAATCCATGGTTCTTGTAGCAGGTTTTCCGTGTGAACAAGGCTCTAAAGTACAGACTTGCTTCCATCACACTGCCTGGGCTCAAAGAACATTCTAATGGTGTAGAACTTTTAAGGAAAGGTGGTATTGTGTTTAAGACCTATGGCCTGAGAGAAGTACATTGTAATTTGTGGGCTATTAAATACACACATGAGTAATCGCTCCTAGCACCAAATAGGGTGTTCACTTCACAGGTTAAACATTTCTCAGAAAGCAAGGGGATAGCTCAGTGGGTACAATCCTGATAACTGAACTCGGATCCTCACAACTCATATCAAGACCAGATGTGGTAGTGCACATCTGTAATCCTAGCATTCCTACTACACAGAGATGTGGAGACAGGGGAGCAGCCCAGAAGCTCACAGGCTAGCTAGCCTGGATTGTGCAGTCCAACAGCATAAAGAACAAAGACTTGTGTTCATAAGGTGGTAGGTACAAACCACCTCCTGAAAGCCGTGTGTTGACCTCCACACATTTTCTGTGGCCAGCACGCATGTGCGTGCACACATGTACACACACACACACACACACACACACACACACAGACACACAGACACACACGCCACAGGAGGTAGTAAAAAGAGCACAAAGGTTAGAAGTGATAAGTCTTGATCTTCTCTATTTAGAGTCTTGAGATCTGAGTTCTTCTCCAGTTGTTCACTATAACCCCACCTTTCCCCCACATATACACGCAAACCTCAAAAACACTTATCTTTCAAGGTAGTTCTGGCTACCTCAGTTTCTACCTCAGCCACTCACAAACACATAATGATATGTTCCCAAGATACTGGTTCTCTTGATCTGACACCCGAGTATTTATTTGTAACTCCAATCAACTAATTGTGTACTTAAGTCTCTTGGATCAGAGTCCCGGTGCAAGGAGCTCTCTGAGCACATCAAAGGATGCCTCAAAGTGACTTCAAGACTCCTCGTGAGACAAGAACCCTGACCTGTGGCTAGCACACGCACAAAGCCCATCCGAACTTGCTTAGCACACACACCTTACATAAAACGAACCTTCTCAAGTGCTTCATGGTTTGCCTCTTTGAACGCCGGTCTTTAGGAAACTTCTCCCTCTCCTTGGTGAGGGACACGGCGACTCTGACTTCGGCATTTCCAGCGGTGACTCGGCCTTTTCTGACCTTATCACTGTGCTGCTAACGTCTGGAGAAGGCAGCAGATTGCCTGCCAGTCATTGTTATGTGTCCCGTCTGCCTGTTCTAAGAGTGGGACTCACGAAATCACACTGTGCAGAAGACAAAGTCTTTCTGACCCTCCTTTTGCTTGCGCGTTGAAACATACTACTTATTCTGCCCTGTACAAGGCGGGAGGGCGTGCGCATTTCTCAGCCTCTTACCCTCTGACTATAATCAATAGGGAAGGCTGGCAGGGGATCCTAGGGCTGCTGTAGGCGATGCTTACTCTCCCAGGTCCTACCTGTGAGGTGCCTCTTGTAGGCTACATTCCCCTGCTTCCAAATGCCACAGCTCTTCTGGTTCTGGGGACCATTCTCTGTCATGTCCTTTTCCTCCGAGTATTGTTAGTGGCGTCTTCTGCTTTCCTGGGGCTCTCTTTGCACTGCTCACATATTTGTCAGCAGTCTCTGACTTACACTTTCCTCAGTTTCTCTATTATAATGAGCCATCTTTTCCCTGCCTGGGCAGGAATCTGGCTTCTTTCTTTCAGGCCCTTCTCACCTTGTTGCTCACATGTATGGCTTCTTTTTTCTCTTCCATGTAGGAGTACTAGCATCTCTGCAGCTCTCTCCCCAGACTCACTGTTTGTCATTACCAATTTCAGCTTAGTGGGAATTAGCTCAGAAAGAAGAAAAGTTAGAAAGAAAGAATTAAAGTTAGAAGCTATCCAAGATAGCATGTGGTCCCTTCAGTATTTCTTTTCAAAGTAGAGGAAATGAGTTGAGAGAAGAAAGTTATCTTGTCTAAACTTCAACCTAGATCCAACCTAGTGGCTAACCAATTCTCTTTTCCACTGTGTAATATAGAGCCCGGGGATAAATGTCCCCAAAAAGACAAGTTTCAGAAATAAAGGGCAAGAGATATTATCTCCTGAAATTGAAATCAGTAAGATCTAATGTCAAATTGAGGAAATTATCACTGTGCAGAAATAATACATTCTGAGAGAGGAAAAAAAATTGGTTTTGGGAAGCAAATGGCTGCCAACTCAAGCATGCGTCACCATCCCAGAGAAGCTGAGAATTTTCTGAGACTCAGAGATGCTCTTTAATCCGGGGATTTAGCAATGCAAAGGGATATGTCATCATAGGAAGGGCACTAGTTTTTGGAGAAGAAAAAAACCATCTAAGATGTATTTCTATATCTCTGATGCTGATTAATTAACTCAAATGTCATCCGGCTTGGCCCACCCACACATACTGATCTGACTCACAGGCATATTCCTCCGCTGACACAAGGTCTGCTCAATTCAACAACTGCTGAGCTGAAAGATGGCTGTAGATCCTAGCTGAGAATGCACTGGGATGAAGGAGACCCACAGGACAGGGCACTGTGACTGCCTTAGGTTTTCCAGGTTGGCTCTCACATAGATTCTTACCTGCCAACAGGCTCCTGGGGAATGCATACCCACGTGGCATTTGTTTTCACAGCTGATTGATAGCAACAGCCACTTTATGATGAAGGTCAAACCAGAGGGGGCTGTGGAACAGTTGTATTTACATGGCCTCCCTCTGGGATAGTTCAAGAGAATGTCAGAGAAGCCATGTGGTTATGCTACTGGGAGATACTATTCTCTAAGAGAAGAGATACTCTCTCCCAGGGCTAGCACACAGCATGCATTCAATAGCTTAATGGATTCAGTAGATACTTTATGCAAATCTAGTAAGTGCTAGGGACTGGCATTGAAGATGCAAGAGTCACTAAGTCTGAGTCTTTAACTCCCTGCAGCATATATACTAGGGGATATCTTCAAAAGATTTAAGAGGATAGAGAAGTAGCTAAGGCCAGAGCTCAGTCTAGGGCAGTAGAAGCAGTGGGTGCTGAGGATAATTAATGTATAATATAAGTATAGTTAATAGTATACTTGCTAGAAGGAGCAAGTGAAGGCATAGTAAGATCTGGAAGCCAGTGGAGTTGGGTAAAGAGAGAATTAGCTTGAATAGAGTTTCAAGTACATAGCCAGACACTTTTTTTTTCTTTTTTGGTGGGGGAGAAGGTGTGCATTTCTATGGGCATGAGGACAAGAACCTTAAACTGACGGTATGTTGAAACAGGTCTTTCAAAGTAACTGCTCTTAAAATGAATGTTTGAGTCTCAGTAATTGAGAGGGCAGATTTCATTTATATTATCTACTCTTGACCTGCCTCTCAACTGAGTTGAATAAGAACTATGTTGTCTAGAAAAGCTCACTAGTTCTAAACCCTTTGCTTCCTATATCTCTCAGGCTTCCAACTCACAGGGCAACATCACCTCCGCCCTCTAGCCTCCTGGTCCGGCCTCTGCTAGTCTAATCTATGCCCATCCTGTCTTTAACAACAATGGTACAAACCTCACTGCTCCTCTTCTTGCAATAAGCTTCTGATTTCCTAGTTCCTATGGCACCCTTGAATTCAATCGAAATTTTCGCTTCCAAGACCAGCCTAGGCATCACCAATTCCTATGAATCTCTCTCTCTCTCTCTCTCTCTCTCTCTCTCTCTCTCTCTCTCTCTCT
>NC_034602.1:85027206-85038152 GCF_900095145.1 Mus pahari
TGTGTGTGTGTGTGTGTGTATTTACAGTGCTATCAACTAAACTAAAGAAGGCTTTGTAGATGCTAGGCAAATACCCTACTACTGAGCACCATTCACAGTCATACTTCAGAATTTCTTTTCTTCTTTTGAACTGAGCTGAACTATTTCTGGCTTACCACTTTAAGTGCCTCTGTTATAACACTGAAAACCCTGTATGTAAACTAGCCATGTAATAAGTTTCTTAGTTAAATGTTCTGTTTCAGCTGGGCTTGGTGGCGAACACCTTTAATCCCAGCACTCAGGAGGCAGAGGCAGGCAGATTTCTGAGTTCGAGGCCAGCCTGGTCTACAGAGAGAGAGAGAAACACTGTCTTGAAAAACAAACAAGAAACAAAACAAAACAAAAAAACAAAAAACAAAACAAAACAAAACAAAAGTTCTGTTTCTCCCAAAGCTCTGTAGGTCTAGGCATACATCACTTTCGCATGTCAGAGAGTTGTATGTAGTAAGAAGATCTGAAACATGTTGGAGGAAGATGCTATGACTTGTATGAAAACTTGGAGAAAACTCTATGATTTAGAGTTTTCTGACCTTCATCGAGCCTGTTAGCTTTTCCCGCTACCTTCTTCTGTACCAAGCTCTGCAGATCTCAGGAACACTTTGTATACACTCAGAAATCGGGGCCATTGAGGCAGTTCATGAGCCCTCACCTCCTAGAAGGATGGTGCTACTATGGGAAATAGATTGACCTGGCATGGCAGTGTGTATGTCAGAGAGAAGGGAAGTGAATACCTGTGCCCACACTCATCTCATCACGAAGCAAGGACATCATGGTTGTCAGATCTCTTGGCAAAAATCAATGGCTGTTAACTGATAAAATCACAGGGTCTGTTAAGGGCAGTGCCTCCAAAGAAGCCAAGAGCTGCTTCATTCCTATATGTGTGATGTGGAGCCTGTTGGTATCACATGCCTGTAGCCACTGAGACTTCAAACAGGTAAGGCAGTTCTTTCACTGAGATAGAAGCCTTCTCTCCTTGTGCTTATAGTAATGGACATTGTGGTCATTCTAAGGTAGGATGGTCATTGTTAGCAAAGAAGGCAACTCATTGTCCAGGTGCTTGAATTATACTGAGAGAGGCTTCGTCTTGAAAGTCTGGCAACACTAATTGACGTTTATGGAGATTGGATTGAAAGTCATTTCTGAACAGTGTGGGCTGCAGATAGATGGGTCATAAAGGATCTTGGTTGTGTGTGTGTGTGTGTGTGTGTGTGTGTGTGTGTGTGTGTGTGTGTAGGACATTCAGTGTGTGGGATAATGTGCACTGGTCACATGTAAACCTTGAACCACAAGTTGCACATAGTATATGTCATGTCCTTTGTGCATGAATGCTACCCGTCAGCAAACTTTAAAAAGGAAGTCACTTTGGTAAATTTATATTTCATCACCGAAAAGTCAAGAAAGCAGAGATTTGACTCTAACACTTAATTCAAAATAACCCTGTAACTTAAAGGCCAGTTTCAAATGTGTCTGTTCTGTAACTGAAAGGCCACCTTCAAGTGTGCCTGTTCATCAGGCTCATGTACCATCTGAGCTTTTTTTCTTTTTTTGTTTTTTTGAGACAAGGGTTTCTCTGTATCGCCCTGGCTGTCCTGGAACTCACTTTGTAGACCAGGCTGGCCTCGAACTCAGAAATCCGCCTGCCTCTGCCTCCCAACCATTTCTTATTTCTTCTCTCCAAGTTCCCCCTGCCCCTACCATTCTGCACTGAGTCTCTGGGGGTGATTTTTCACTCCATAAAGTTGATCCCTAAAGAATATGGTATTGTACTGAGTCACATGTCAGTAGGTATCCTAAATAGAGTTCTGTAAGTAGTATGTATAGAAATGGGTATATGATACTAAGCCATTATATGCCACAGACCTGCCTGAGCTCACTGGATTTGATATTTGGGAGTGAAGCCTGAACAAGTCCCTTGTGGATCACAAGACATCTATTTTTCTTTTTGCAGTTGTCATAAAATGTAGACATGGTTTGCACCTTATCAATTGTGAGGTATGCATTTCAGTAGTGTTGACTGTGTTCACAGTGCTGTATGACCAGAACCATTATCTATTTCCCAAACCTCAGTAAAATCACTCCAAGCAGAATCTTTATGAAAACAATCTCTCCCTACTCTAATCTCCACTGACCCCCACTGACCTCTCCCCTATGTTCTGCCTTTCTGAATTGCCTGTCCTGGATATTTCATTTAAATGAAATCATATAGTATCTGTCATCTTTCGTTTGGCTTATCTCATTAGCGTGATATCCTCAAGGTTTATACACATTGGTGCATACATCAGAATATCACTCTTTTTAATGGCTGTCTATGTAGACATTAACTACATAGATGGATGACATCTATCTGTTAAGGACATGTGGGTTATGGGTCAATTCTTTGTCAACTTGACACAAATGGGAGTGAGAAGGGGAGAGGGAAGCTCAGTGAGGAATTGCCTTCACAAGTGTGGGTTGTTGCCTTGTCTGCAGGGCATTTCTTTGATTAACTATTGATCTGAGAGAGCTCAGCTTACTGTGGGCACCCAGCACTGGACATGAGGTCCTGGGTTATATGAGAGAGCAGAGTTAGAAAGCCATGAAGTACAAGCCAGTGAGCAGTGGTCTCTGCTTCAGTGCCTGCTTCCAGGTCCTGCCTGAGTTCCTGCCTGGCTTTCTACCCTGGCTTCCTTCCATGGTGCACTGTCATAATTGTAAGTAAATAAACATCCCCTTCCCTGTGTTACTTTTGGTTAGTGTTTTATAACAGCAACAGAGGAGCTATCAGAACAGCTTATTTCTACACTTGGGCTATTTTGAAGAATTTTCCAATGGATATTAACTAAGTAATGGTTTCAAAAAATTAAGCAAAATTTGAAAACTTTTTCCATTGAAAATTATCTGACCTTTAAGCTGCAACTAAATATTATCTCCTCTGTGCAGTCTCCTGGGTTCCTCTTGCCATCTCTGCACTTAGTGAATTGTCTGTTTCCTTCCTGTGTACCCCACACAGTGCCTCTTGTCTGTACCAAGAGAGATCAGGTCAAGACAGCTTGAGAAAGGGCAAGGCCAGTAAAAGCAAGGAGGAAGTCTAATCTCATCATCTGGATAAAAGAGTTTAAGGTCTGTCTTATGGGAGCCAAAGAGTTAGAGAGTAAGGATGTGAAAACACGGAAAAGAGATGATCCTTTCTTCTTTGGATACAGTACAGAGCCGTCCTGATAGGTGTTTTATGAGTCAAGTTCTCTACCATTATATTTAGCTTTTATTTGCATGCTTTCCACTGCAGCATGTTCAACACACACACACACACACACACACACACACACACACACACACACACACACACACCTCAAGGTTTTAATGTCTTAACTTTGAATTTCCAGCTCTGAGCCTAGCATGCAATAGGTAGTTGAATTAATTAAAGCACATCTGCTTGCTCTGGCAGAGAGAATAATGATGTCTTATTGGCTAAGGCAGGGTTTCTAGGAAATAGACGCCGGGTGTCAATAAGTGTACAGGGGAATGCTTTGACCACTTTGAAGAAGAACATGGTGAATTCCAAACAACATAGTTATAGCAATCTCAGGGGATCCTATGAACTTCTGGATCACCGTGTTCATTTAGAGTTGGCTGGGTGTATCAGCAAGGGGACCAGGACTTTGATTGTCTCTGTGAATCAATAACTGGATGCAGGTTAATTCCAGGGAGGGGAAATGATGCTGTGGAAGGAACTTTCCTTCAGCCAAGGGCAATATTCTTGGCAGTTTAAAAGTGGGGGAGGGATGCTTTTGTCTGACAGGAAGAGATCTTGGGGTCTATCAAGCCAAGAGTGTAGTGCCAGTTTTAAATAAGCAAAGTCCTTCCAGCTTGTTGAGTTACCATCCCTCAGGCCTTATATCGTCAAGAAAGCTCACTACATCTGCATGCCAAGGGAAAGGGAAGCACAGGGCATGGTTTTCTTCTGTCTGACTCCAAGTGCCCAACACTTGGCATGACTGCAAAGCTGTGCCTGCCTTTTCTGTTGACTTCCCACGGGTTCAAATGACCAGGGACATGTTTTTAAAAATGAGCCTGGGGTCTTAGTTCTTTATTGTTTGTCCCTTTAAGGTACACCGGAAGGGAAGCAAAGAGGTAGTAGTAGATCTTGGCATCTTTTTCATGTATTGTTGCTCAAGGTTTCTGGAATCAGAGCATGGAACTTTTGTAATCAAGATGAGTATCACTAACAGATACAGATAACACAATTGCTAGAGGATGAACTTTCCAACTAATACCTGGTGTCTGTGTTGAATATGGAGAGCCCAAAGTGGAAAATGTAGGTAGATACTTAGACTCAGTCAATATTCGTCTTGGCTTTGGGAATTTTTTCTCTCTCCCAACTTCTGGTCAGTATATCTATTCATAGTTCAAAATTTGGCCACAATTTGCGAGTGATTTTCCAAGTTGGGAAACCTCATTGGAAGAGTTGTTAAGAGACCTCTGTGGTCAGATAACTTTAATGGGGGTTGGGGTTATTGTTTATCATGGTTTTTAGGTTTTACAAAGAATCAGAACCTAACAATAAACATGGCCCAGAAAATTATTAGGTTTAAGGAGCTGGGATTGAGCCTGATGTTTTCTGCTGTGATTCCCTGTGTAGACAGGATTAATTTAGAGAGAGAGAGAGAGACAGAGACAGAGACAGAGACAGAGACAGAGAGAGACAGACCCTTTCCTTACCTGCTTCCTTGCACTCTTAGATTTGTTTAGGCAAAGACACTGTCACATTCTATTGGTAATAAATCTAGCTTAATTTTATAGTCTCTTGATGGGTTTGGAATAATTTAAATTCCGTGCCTGTCCCGAAGTCGTCCACAAGCCTGTCATAAATTGTTTTGCTACATGTACAATTTTTAAATAACGGATTGTATATTACAGGAAATTTCAAGTAACCACAAAATAGAGAGAATAATATAATGAATCTCAAGTAACCTTCAACTTATTTCAGGAATTAACATTTGCCACTCATGTTTCAACTACCCCACTCCATCCTGCTTCTCTTTTGGTGCTGAGGATCAAATACAAAGCCTTAGTGCATGTAAGAAAAGTGCTCTACCACTGAGCCATCTGTCTGTCTGTCTGTCTGTCTGTCTGTCCCTAGCTTCACCTTGCCCATTAGAAAGTGCTGGAAAATTATGAAGCGAATCATTCATTGTACGTATTGTACACCCCCCCCCCACATCCATAAAAGTAGCACTCTTTATGGCCACCTCATAAGACTCTCTGGAGAACTGCCGGTGGTGGGGAAGAATGTTTTTGATTTTACAGCAGAAAATTTCCTTGAGCCAATAGATTGCTCGTGTCAGGACCAATTAATTTTTCCATTCATAACCTTAGAAACAATCCTATACTGTGTTCGAGTTGAAGCACTTTACTTTAATCCATCCGCCCTCACCTCTAGCAAGCATTGCTAGCCCCTGAAGGAACTGAGCAGTCCTTGCCACAGAATTAGGGAACAAAGACTTCCCTCCTGGCCATATGGCATCTTACATAGCCATGTCCCTAAGATTGCTGATGGCGTCCCAAGTATGTCCCCTCTCTCCCTTTGCAGGAAATGATCTGAAGTTTGCAGCGCCTTTCTGGATGCTGAGCATCAGGGGATAGGCAGCAGAGATCCAGGATGCACACAGTGACTGTCCCAACCATGCCTCTTATCCTGACCTATATATTTCAAAAGCTTTCTTTGGTCTACAATATGCATAACATAGTATCTCTATCTTAATCATTTTAACTGTATATTGTTAATGATTGGTAATGTCAGAGAGAGGTTCCATGTCTACTCCTCCCCTACCCCAGACCTCAGAAACTCCCATTTTTTCCATCGCTATGGTTTTTCAAAAAAGTGAATTCTGTAATATTTGCCTTTTTGTGAACAGCTTATTTTATAATCTCAAGGGTTTTCAATACTATTTTGGCACGCATCAATGTTTTCTACCTTTATAAGGCTTGTTGCTAGTCCATTGTTTGTGTGGGCCACATCTGTTTGCCTGTTTATCTGTCAATGGCTTTTGGGTTACTTCCACATTTTGAGTGTGGGGGATAAGGTTGCTATGACTGTGGGTGTGTGTAAGCTGTTTGTTCTTTAGATGAGCTCCTTTGCTTTTTAGGAAGTTTGCTTGCTCTTCCTTTTAGTAAGGCCTACCCTGAAGCCATCGGAGGACATACAATACCACATCATCATTGATATCTTAGAGCTTTTCTTTTCTTGGTCTGATGTGAGACTCATCATCATCATGACTGCTACTTCATGTAGTGTTCAAGACACAGTATGTGCTCAGCAGGTACTTATTAGATTAGTGAATGACTGAGTATAGCCAAATTAAAAAGGAGAGAAATAAAATATGATTTTTGGAGTCCCAGGATACATCCCATCTTTGGATGAAGCCTAGCATGTGTCTCTTCCAAACACTTGCTCCACACTGCTATACAAGGCAACAATAGTCCAAAGAAGCTATTCTTCTCTGTACTTTTAGTCAAAATGCGCAAGCACAGCTTATCCTTATTATCTACATTTTTCTCCAAGGGTTGACCATAGTAGAATATCAATATATTATTATAATCTATCACCAAATTGGTGAATAGATGCATACATAAGGGAATAATTTGACGAATGAGCCAACAAATGTGTGCTTCTGTGAATGAGATAGTTCTTGAGAGCCTTCATTGAGATAGGAAAGAGAAGTGGATGAAAAGAAAGAAGGAATGTAGACTATTCTCTCATTTTACAAAAAACAATGGGTGTGGCTACTGCAGGTCATTAGTAAGCCCAGCAGGCACGGTTCCAGATCCTGGGGATTTTCCTGTGAGGGACAGTCAGATGCAAACAGCTGTTTTTGTGGACCATGGAGGGGACCAGAAAGCCATGGTAGTGAGAACTAGGAGCCTGTGTCATACAGGGCAGTAGTCAGAAGCCATAAAGAAGGAAGTGAAATCATAGCAGGAGAGAACTGAATCTGAAGAAGAAGGAAGCTTTCAGAGAAAGGAACTAGCAAAGGGAGAACACTCATGGTGGGAGCTAACAGAAGCCTGTTGTGGCTGAGCTTGATGAGGGACATCTTCAGTGTGAAGCTGGCACAGTGCTCATGGGCATGGTAGATCTAAAAGAGGACTTTCAACCTTTAACTAAGAGCACCGAGAATCCACTGGCGTTGTAACTCAATGTATTCAGGGTTCTCCATAGAAACCTAGCCAGTGTGGTAAAAATAGACAGGCAAGAGGAAAGTTGTGGTGGAATTGTAAGGGGCAGGGCAGGATGGATGGATGCTCTCTTCTAAAGGTGGGGGAAGGGGACAGAGATCAAAGGATGAATGCCCTGTTCTAAGGATGGGGGGGGGGGCGGAGATCAAAGGAGGGGGCATGGACAAATAATTGGAGTTATGTGTAGCAGAGGGTCCCCTGAGAATAGCTGCTAAATAAATATAAAGCCAGGTGAGAATGAAGGAAGCTGAGCTGCAGGGCCAGGGAAAGGTGGGAGACGTGGTGACAAGAAGGGACCTTCATCATTTCCCGGCCTTGCCTGCCTGTTTTGTTTGTTTTGTTACCTCTGAAGGCAGTTCCTCAGTGTCTGCAGAATCTATTGCCACTGTCATCACAGTCATTTTCTTGAGAAATTTGACCTGGTACTGTGTCAGGTGATCAGCCTCAGTTCAGTAGACAATAGCTATTGCAAGGTGCTGTCTCCCCTCAGGAGGGAACTGAAACAGTTGTATGTAAGTAACGCACACACTGTTGCTGAATGAAATCCATTATGGGTGGTGACCCCTTTTTTGGTGTCTAAGAAACTTTATTCTGGTGATTAGAAGGAGAAGGAGAGGGTTACAAAAGGGTGTAGTTTTTATTTTTTTATTTTTTTGTTGTTTGCTTTGTTTTGAGACAGGGTTTCTCTGTATAGCCCTGGCTGTCCTGGAACTCACTTTGTAGACCAGGCTGGCCTTGAACTCAGAAATCTGCCTGCCTCCCAAGTGCTGGGATCAAAGGTGTGCGCCACCACTGCCCTGTAGGATGTAGTTTTTAAAAAGAGCTGGTGACATTGCTCCAAACTCCACTTTTCTTCACTGAAGGTTGCGATGTTGTATGGGGTTCAGGGTGCTGGTTTCTAAAGGGTATTCTGAATTGGCTGAGTAGCTGGTGATTCTCCCAAGCATCAAGTGTAGTTCTTGATGGGAGCATTGCAGCCCTGACTCAGTGTGTGTTGCCAGAGCCAGGAGCCATTTACCTCCACGTGTGTGTTGCCTGCTGCTGTGTGGTACCTGACTGTATGAGATTAAATACAGGTCTAGGATGGCTTATAGAGTCAGTACTCCACCAGCATTTGAGTCATGCTGTCGAAATTACAGTTAGCCTAGGATCCATCAAGCCAGCCTTCCCTGAGAGCTTGAATCAAAGGATGATGTAGCACCTCTCCAAATGCAGAGTCACTCCTTTTTGCCTGTGGGAAGGGGTGGGTTCAGATGTCTGTGAGGGACGGATGGGAAGGTGATATGTGTAGATAGCTTGACTCAGAATATTCTGAACTCTGTCGTCTCTCTCTGCGGTTTTCAACATCTAAAGTTGGAAAATTCTGTGGAAATGATAACTGTTAAAAGAAACTCTGTATTTACCCTAATGATTCACAAAAATATGAATTCAAATTTATAACGTGAACTACTTTCTGTCTGTACAGAGGAAACACTTTTTTTTTCAGGGTTCATTTTCCCAATTATGGGATTTCAGCTCAGATAGAATTCCGGAAGCACTTGTATAGTAATTGCATTCTTTTGCTCATTTTTTTCCCTGTATCGTTCTGAAGATGGTTATTTTTCTATGCTATAAGCCACATTCTATTTAATGTCCTTACTAGGAGATCAGTTAACACATCCACCAAAGAGCAAGCCTAGTTATACATCTGCTATGGTAAATTGCTTGTTTGCTTAAGAATGAAGTTGTCTCTCATTTAAGGCCATTTCTGTCTCTTAGCAAATGAATTCGATTTGAATTTTCACAAGTATGTTTTACTTCACACCAGAGATCCATTGTTTTAGAAAACCAAAACACTAAACTTAAAAAAAAGGAAAGAAATCATCTGTTATGAATAATGGAAATATAATCACAAGCAGTACATTTTCCTGCTTACTATATTTTACACATAACAACAACTCAGGTCTAGGTAATGTTGATATCAGCCAAGGAGGCTTTCATGACATAGCCAGGGGACATGTCACAGATATTTACTGTGCAAGCAAGAAGACCCGAGCAAGGTTCTCCAAAACCTGTGTAAAGTTAGATGCAGCAGTTCATCTAATTCCAGTCTTTAGGTACTAGGATTCAAGATGGAGACAGAGAATCCCTGGAAGCTTGTGGGCCAGATAATCCTGACCATGCAGCAGTGAGCAAGATCCTGTGTCAGTTGAGATGGAAGGCAAGGACCAACATCCAAGGCTCTCCTCTGACTCCTTCATGCACACACACACACACACACACACACACACACACACACACACACACACACGGCGGGGGGGAGGGGGCAGAGGAGGGAGAGAGAGACAGAGACTGAGACAGAGAGAGATAGAGAGAAAGAGACAGAGAGACAGACAGAGACAGAGAGACAGACAGAGTCAGAGAGATGCAGAGACACACAGATCTAATTAAAAAACATTTTCATAAGAGCTGTCTGCTGATTAAATTGATTAGGCATTTAAAGAATGACTTGGATTCCCATGCTATCTATGTAGACACCCGCCTTATCCTTGAGGAACAAGCGTGTTTGGTAAGCAGGCTGACCCTACTTTGGAGTTTACCTGAGGTGTCAGGAATGAGTCATCGCCTTGCTGTTCCCCACTTGGAGCTTAGCATGTTGTTGGGCCCGTTTTCCTTGCCATTCCACAGACAGTAAATTTCTCAATTGATCTTTCCATTGGCAGAAGTTAGGCCCTTTTTGTTTTCTCTGTAGAAAACGAATTGCTTTGCCAAGTGATAGGCAGGCAGCCACAC
Organism: Mus pahari; assembly: GCF_900095145.1. Lineage (NCBI taxonomy): Eukaryota > Metazoa > Chordata > Mammalia > Rodentia > Muridae > Mus > Mus pahari. The sequence continues at coordinate 85,037,233 of NC_034602.1, forward strand.
GGTAATACTTTCCTTTTCAGTCTGGAATCAGGTAATGGTGGCCCATCATTCTTACTGACAGTGGGGATGACACGCTGGCCTGTCCTATATCTTTTAGCACAGTCCAAGGACAGGAAGACTGGCTGGAATTTTATCAGCAAGTTCAAGAGCGGAGGGTAGGAGTGGTGAGGACAGGAATAGATAATTAGTTCCTGAAGGCTCCTGTCCTATTATCACCAAGTCAACCTGGGCCTTTCCTGCCTCCACTTCTCCCTTTGGAGTGACACAATCACAGTTGTTTTGTCGATTCACACGTTCCTGATCTTTTTGATGTAGCATGGCTCTGTGAGTCAAATCCAAACTCTGGCTGTTGAGCTCAGGATGGGTTGGATATTTGTAGATAGTTAGAAAATTGGAACGATTATTTTGTGACACATGAAAATGGTATTCAGTGCTCCGGTAAAGGTTGGTTGGAACACAGTCATGCAGATTTATTTACAAGCTCCTTGTGGCTTTTTCTCAGCAGTCTTGACAGCAGTGAGTATTTGCAACAGATATGGCAGATGGGTCATCAAGTCTGGTTTAAGCATGTTAGGTAGTTTTTAAATATATATATATATATATATATATATATATATATATATATATATATATATATCCTTCAGAAGTCAAATGAAAGAAGTTCTTAAGCATATTTCTTTTGTTTTGTTTGTTTTATGGTTGAATTGTATTGAGGGAACCATCAAAGCAATACGATATCAGAGCTAGTTCAGACAGTAAATCATTGAAGTTGTGAGGTTAGTGTGCCCATTGATTTCTGTAAGCTCCATCCCCAACTATGTTATTTAGGAGTTCATCTTACCTTGTTATTTTGGACAATGCAAAGTTAGAACTGATTCCTCCCCCTCCCCTCCCCTCCCTCCCCTCCCCTCCCCTCCCCT
>NC_034602.1:85038222-85052441 GCF_900095145.1 Mus pahari
TATGTCCATCCTCTCCCTCTTTTCCCCTCCCTCTCCCCCTCCCTTCCCCTCCCCTCCCTGTCCCTCCATTCTTCCTTCAATGGAATCAGCATATGAAGATTTATTCCAGGACTGTGTGTATTTGTATGTTTTGCCTTCAATAGTTCTCTGTAGTTTCTTTCCTGCTCTTTCTGACTACTTTGCTTACTCTAAATATATACACAAATCTCACCCAATGTTAAACACCCTCTGGACTGATTAATTGATAGTAGAAGTGGAATTACCTGAGGGTTTCTTTGAATATGCATTAGGAACTTTGAAAATTTGCATGTGTTCTGTATTTATGCAGAACAGATAAATAAGGTGCTATTTACTGTGTTTATGAGGTATCAGTTAGCTCAGAAGTAAACATTTTAGTATGTCTTGGAGAGACCATCATTTCCCAAATGCTGTTTGTTTGTTTGTTTTAATATACAGTCATTCTTGCAGGGCCTCAGTTCAGTTATTATACTGCATGGCTCACTCTCTTCTAACCCAAAGAGAGGTACCCTTGTTAAATTGTCAAGTATGTGTTGATCAGTGTAGTGCCAGGGAATAATATTTTCTATATTCTCTATATATTTATGTGCAATCTTATATAATAATACTCAGAGAGCTTTGAAGTGAGCTATGAAGAATGACAAACCCTGCCTTGCAAAGGGAGGTTTCTTCTTCCTTTCATTTGACAGTCAGCTTTAGCACAAGGTCCACAGAACCCCTTTAGCTCATATTAGTTGTCAATCATGGAATCCAGGGATAAAGACTGAACTCATATGTTTTGGGTGAAACCCAGGAAACAAATGTTTTGTCTTTGATTCCATTATCTAAGGGAATTAGATAATGGCTGTCTTTGGCTCGTCCATAGTATAGCCATGTAAGACTTTCCAAGACTATAGAGCGGTTGTGTTTAGCCTTCTGTAAGTTCTGAAGGAGCATGGGTGAGCAGAGCTGAGGTAGAGCCTTGTTGGGGTTCAGTATGAACTCTCCCGGGCCTTTGGGCACTGGTTCATTTTGCTTAGCTCTGAGAGACTTACTAGAATTTCTAAGTCAGAACTTGAAGATGTCAGTGGAATCCATCGGAACCCTCTTGAAGAATCCGTCTAGGATGGTGACCTTAGTCAGTGACTCTAATGGTTAGGTCATTCAGTTACCAGGCTCCTGTTGCCCGCTGTGGTCTCTCACCTATTCATTTGACTTGTGTGCATTTTATATCACAGACACTGTGGTCCCTCTGGAAACTCATTATCACCTCCTCCCCCCCACACACTTAAAACAAACAAACAAACAAACAACCAAATCCTTAACACTCTGGGACTTAGCATAACTTAACTACTCTGTGAGTGTTAACCGCAAGGCAGTGTGGGAGAAGCTGTAGGTTCTCAGGGGACTGTTTGCATTTTCATGCTTATGCTGTGTGAAGTTAATAAGCCCCAGCTAGACTCTTCAGTGAGCAAGTTCAGGGGCCGCAATTTGATTCTCTGGTCATTTGTAAAACAAACAGGAGGTGGGATGGGCATTGAGCTTAAATATCTCATTGCACTGGTCACAGCACATGGGGCACCTGTGGACTTTCTGCTGCCTGTCCTTTGGTTGCCCTGGGATCCCTAATTTGCTTTTCAGAGCCTTTCATCTCATCCTTGTTCAGAAGGCATGGCTCTGCAAACCACACAGAGGCCTTTCTACTTCCTCTGCATTTTGTTCCATTCCCCCAATTGACTGGTACTGTCAGCTAATTGAAGGAGAAATGTAAGATGAAAGCTGCGCTATTCAGCTGCCAAGTCTCCTCTCTTGGCAGGGAAGGGGATAATGCCAGTAATTGTACCAGAAGTGCAGTTGCTCTGGGTTCTAGCTCTGGATTTAACCACGGAGGCCTTGGAGGATCCTTCTGAGAGATGCTGGATACCTGCCTCACTGGGGTGGCTTCCTGACAAGCAGGGAGGCGTGCAGCAAACTCAGCCATGCATTCCTGTGTTGTTGGATAATAACCAGTCTGTATTTTGCTGACCGTGGGAGTGGGTTGCTTAGTCAATATGTCATTCTCATGAGAACTGGCAGTTAATTTCCTCTTGGTATATAATGGGGTTGGTGTGTGTAGGGGAGGCAAGTTCCTGGGAGTGAAGCTCACATGCCAATTGTGGTTGGTGCCAGGGTGTTCTTGAGTGAGTAGCTGATGCAGAACAGAAGCCCGTTCTGTAAACTAGTTACTTTTGTGGGAAGGTTTACTTGTCTGGAAATAGTTGAGGAGCTTAGTGGAAAAAAAAGGAGAGTCAGAGCATGTGATTAGCTGGTTGATAAAGTTGATGATCACTCTATGTTTTGCCCTGACAGCCTTCCTCCTTCCCTTTCCAGCTTTATTTTATGAATCAACAGACAGTTGAACAATACTTTGAGATAAACCATGTCAGGTTAGTCAGTAGGAATACATAGTACAGGCACTTACATTGTCCTACATGCGGTGGCAGAATCTGCACCATCATACCTCATATGATATATTATTGATGAATTCCACAGTGAAATGGACACTAAAGGAGTGTGTGCTGTGGTGCTGTACATGATCTTTGCAAGGGTCTGTGGCTCTCTGAGAAGCAGGTCACAGGGATGAGGAATACACTTGGACTGTGCAGACAGATGTGAGGATTGCCTGGAGGGGCCTCTGTTCTGCAGGTGAGTGCCAGGTGTTATGCTAAAGGGTTTTAATGTGTTATCTAACTAATTCATTTAATTTGCCTTTTCCTGATGAATGTCTCAAGATTTTTATGTGGTATATTATTAGACATATTCTTAATCCCACAAGACGTCCACTTGGTTTTGTTTTATGTAGTCATCACCCATTAGAGCTATGCATGTATGTGACTTGCATCAATTGAAATTCCTCCCTAGTTTACTGCTTTCATCTGTAGTCATTTCTCTTTCTTGAAGAATTTGCATTAGTGATTTTTTTTTTCCAGTTTGGGGTTGCAAGGAACAATGTCTCAGAGGTTTTGCTCATGGAAGATGTCTTTATTTCACAGTGGCTCTGAAAGATATTTTTGTTGGGTATAAAATTTTTCCTTAGGTCAGATGAGATTGCTCAGTGGATAAAGGTATCATCCTGATTACCTGAGTTTGATCTGTGGGACCAAGAGAACTGATACCCCAATATTGTCCTTTGACTTTCACATGTACATTTGGGTACATGTGTGCCCATACATATAAGTACACACACACACACACACACAGCAAATAAATATAAAATATTAAAAAATTAAGGTTATGCTTCTGGTGTGTTTTATTTATTAAAAGTTTATCTTACAATTTTCACCATTTTTGTGACATTAGTTTTTAGTTTTTCTGATGACAATCTCTTTGCCTTTATAAATCTTAATTTTTTTTCTTTGCTCTTGGTTTTGAAAGTGTGGTTTTTTTACTCTCATAAAATACAAATTGTTCATTTCTGTCTGCTTATTAGTCATAGCACCTTTTGTTTTAAATTTATGCCTTTCAGTTTTAGAAAATTCTTTGCCATATTTCTTCATTTTCTGCTACAGTCTGTTTTCATGTCTTTGGATTGCCCATATGATAAATGTTGTAGCATGCTCCATGAGCTTCCCGTGCTCTTGCTGCGCAGCTGTGCTTTTTGTTCTTTGTAGTGTGGCTATTTCCTTTTGATTCATATTCTCATTTGTCTTTAGTATTTCACTAAACAAAATTATTCTTTTGTTTGAATTTTTGTATTCTAAAAATTCCATTTAGTTATGTTTATAGGCGTATGGAGAGATGCCCCAGGGGTTAAGATCACATACTCTTCCTAGCACCCATGTCATAAATTTTAGGTGTCATGTACTAAGCAAGACATTTAATTCAAAAGAATTTACTTACACCCACCTGTAACTCTATCTCTAAGGGGTTCTATTTCTCTTCTGGGTGCTATGTGTACTTGCATTCACATGTGTGTGTATGCATGCACACACACACATACACACACACACAATTTATAAATAAAATAAAAAACCTCTTCATTTGAAAATTATGGTTCTAGATTCTAGTAATACAATGAAATAGACATAGAATATCATCTTTAATCATTTTCATGAATTTCTAAACAGCTTAGACTACAAGTTTTCCTTGGCTAAATGATAGCTACATTCTGGCTAATTCAGATTCTTACTATTTAGTAAGTAACTTGTATTTGTGTATACAAATGAAACTGAATTATGATATGACGTCAGATAGTTATCAGGTCGTTTTTCACTCACACAAATGCATTGTGGGACATTTGGAATCATGTATTAAGGCGATTTTTTTTTTGGAAGTAAATGTCTTGCTTATTACATGACATCTAAAATTTATGATCATGTTCACTGAGTGTCATCTCTACCACAACTGTTCTGTATCCAAACAAATTTTAAAATATCTCAGGGTAGCATGGCACCTGTTCAGGAGTCTTGTTTTACTTGGAGGTGAGAAGAGGTTATTGTGAGGAAACCCATGATTCAGGGCACCTGCCAGTCCTGGAGACAGACTTAGTGGGTTGTTAGTGGCCTAACTGAATGAGAATGTAGATTCACTGGGTATTCAGTTTAGCTGGGTTTGCTGCAGTGGGCTAGCTAGAGGAAAAGCCGGGGACTGAGGAGTCACAGATGTGCTTCAGACAATATCATAGGGCTGTGGCATGCTGGAACATAACAGCTTGGCATTCCGTCAGAGATGGAGGGGCTCTTCTAAAGCAAAGGTCATAACTGAGACATCAGATTAGAAGGTGAGATCTCAAACAGTACAGAAGGAAAATGACTTCTAAAGGACAGCAAAAGGGAATGAAGTACCATTGTCTGTAGGTTTGGCTTTTTAGCAACTGCATCACCAAGTAGCCATTCTGTATTTTTAGGAACAACCATCCATCCATCCATCCTTCAATCCACCCACAAACTCATTCAAAAACATTAAGTGCCTGCTGTGTCTTATCCCCGTGGGGATACAAAGCTGCCTGAATAGAAAGAAATTTTCTTTTCTCTTGGGAAGAGAGAGGGACAACTAAAAACCTAATTATAAAGTGAACGATAAGAATCTAGTAGAGAAGGAAGACAAAAAAAAAATAATTTTAATATGGAAGATAATGGTATAGCTGTAGTTTGATTTCGTGTGCAAACATTTTGAATGTTTAATTTCCCTCCCTCCCCACGTTTGCCGTAGGAATATGAAATGAAGTCTTTGGGCGCTGAGTTGATAGAGAAAAAAAAAGTAATTACAAGCTTAAGCTGTAGTGGAATCTCCCAGCATCTGGATAGAAGAGGAAATAGGAGGCTGACTTCCTAGTCATAATAGACATTTGTTTCCTGTGGTTAGCATTTCCAGGAGTTTATGAAAATTATTTTGTCATTGCAGTGTTTTCTGGTTGTGTATCAGGCTCGTGCTAGAACGGATATGGAGGAACCTCCATGCAAGGACCAGAAGGGCGGTAGATAGAAGCCTGGCTTCACTTGCTTGAGGATTTAGACTGAGGGCTTATTATTTGGATATTTTATCTTATTCCGCATTTTAAAGATAACCCTTTTTTTTTTTTTCATACTTAGCGCTGCAGAAGCAATTATGACAGAACTTAATAATAGAATACTGTTCAAACTCTAGGGCATAAGAAATTCATGTCCCCTTCTATTGGGCACTAGAAATGCCAGCTGAGAGTGCTAAGGGCTACCTTTCCCTGTGTCATTGAAAACAACAACAAACCAAAAACAAAACAAAACAAAACAAATGGGATCGAGTGATGATGGTTGTGGCATGTGAGTTAAGTCATAGCTAATGCTGGTTACCTGCTTCCAATGGACAAGCCGCACTGCCAAGAAAGAATAGTAGCTTGCTTCATCCTTACTATGAACTGGGTGTGTCTTATCTTTAATTTATAGTCTGGAAAAAACTCGACCCACAAAAACATGTAAACGTGTCCAAACTCCTCACGCTGGGAAGTTGTTGAATAGGCTTTTGAACCTGACGTTCCCTACGCTACCATGTCTTCTCTGCTGCTCAAGCCAGAGCAAATCTAGCCTGCATGCAATGCGTACAATGCAGGTGTGCGCCAAGCCGTGTGGACAGGGTGGTGTCCTAAGAAAACATGCTTAAGATATCTAGAATGAAGTTCATATATTATTAGCTAAAATGCAGGTGACTAACTTCTTTCAGGGAATGTGACTCAGCGTTCTGAACTTCAGTTTCTCTATCTGTAAAATGAAGATGATTTTAAAAAACAAACCATGTTAAGAGGTGTTGAGAATGAGTACAATATCTGGGAGTACTGAGAGGGTTCCTTATTCCTCTATTTTTCCTCTTTTGGGTCAAACAAAACTGGCAACTGGTCTGCTTGTTTGGAAGAGTCGGCTCTGTTAACAGGAGGCAGAGGGCTGTCTACTTGGTTAAGGAGGCAGGAAAAAGTAGTCTTTAATGTCTTGGAGTCTGTGCTGAAGTTGGATTAGAGTAGGTCTCTAGTACATCGTGGTCACTTCATCTGTTGTGAAAGCAGGAAGCAGGACCCCAAGGAGCCTCCTCTTGTTGTTCTCTAAAAGTCAGTGAGTGTAAGTGAAGAGTGACTTACACTGTTTTTTGCATTGTTATTGATACTATTGGAGAGGGGAAGTACAACTTGAATCCCAGATCTAACCTGCTTGCAATGCATGCCATCCAAACATCCTTTCCACAGCCTATTTCTTTACTTGAAAATTTGAGGTCCTATGCCTTGGCCACAAATTGTGGTAAGGAGAAGTAGCAGAGTGTGGGATCTGGGACTAGTGGCTCCACTTGTTCACTTGTTCTCTGTCCTTCTTTTTTGACCCCTGCCTCCATCCTGGGTACCATGCAGTTACAAGCCATCCGTGTATGAACACGATGTTAAGTGGCCATGTTCTTCAGGGTCTCTTGAACGGCTATATTTTCAGTTACACACAGAAACTAGCATTTCCTCTGCGTTTCTTGCTGTTGTTTTTGCATGCTGGCTTAGTCTTACAATGACTGGCTTTGACTTTGTCAGTCTAGGACAGCTGGGCAATAGGCCCTTCATCCCAGGATGCTGAAATGGGAGAGCTTGAGTTCATGGTGTGTAAAACAAGATGCTTTGTAAACAGGTATGATTTGGAGCGAACCTTGGAAGTAGGTTTAAAACAGTGAGTGGCTTACCATTTTCTGCTTTTTTGTAGTATTAACTTGTATTTATCCCCTTGCAATGGAGGATCTAATATCTTTTCTTGACAATAACTGCCTTATTCTCCTTTCTCTTTGGGGCTGAGTGAGGAGCTTTCCATGAACTTTAAAATGAAACCAAATGAAAAAGGCATTGTTTATCTAAGCTGTCTGTGGAAGGGCACTTGGGAGAGGAATTGAACTCTAAAATAACCTTATGAAAGTTATTGATTCGTTTCTTTATGGTACTTTGACAAATAAGGACCATTATTTCTGTGCCCGAACTGGAGCTGGGTCAAAGAACCCCCATTTTATGGATTATCTTTCCTGAAAACCAGACTTGCCAAGAAAATGAACTTCTGGAAATGAAGACGTGAACCCCAGTTGAATGCTGCCCGTCTTTAGCAGCTTTGAAGGGCATGCAGGGAGTACAGTTAATTTTTAAACTCACTGAACGCAGCAAGGTTTGCAGAGAGCTTAGGAGGTTTACGTGGATTATCCACTGCCACGTATTCGGTATGCGATTTGTCCAAACACCCACTCCTCATTCAACTGCACAGTCCAGAATCTATTTGGACCCAGGGTTGGCAGAAAGAAAAGAACGTGAACTTGCATGATTGTTGAATAAATAGAATATGCAAACGAAATAAATAAAGAAGCAACAGAAGAAAATCACTGAGCATTCATACCCTGGAACAAATTCCTTTGTTCATTAGTTTTACAACAAAACAATCGCATTCCGAAGTACAGTTTGGTAATTCGAAAGCAAAGCTTTTAGAGAGCTTGATTCCCATTTCTGTCTTATTTTGGGTCTAAAAAGTCAAGGGAATTTTAAAAATGAGATGAATTAATAAATAATTAAAGTGGGTTATTATAACAGTCATATGAGAGAAAATTTATGTTGACAGTTGATATACTGATCTTTAGAATGCTTTAAATAATTCGCCTTCCCAAATTTGAGAACCAATGGGGAGATATATTCATTATATATTTTTAGCACCAATCAAATGTTCAATAACTACTTAGCCAAGTAAATAAATTATGTGTGAGTCCTTCCCCCCCTCAGTCAAACTTGGGGCTCTGCAGGTGCTAAGCAAGTGCTCTACCCCTGAACTGTATCCTTAGTCTAGTAACAATTTTTAAAAGTAAATCACTTTAAAATACTTAGAGATGCGTCACCTACAGGGACGTTTTATCCATCTATTACTACAAACACTGGCACTCTTTGCACACATGTCTTCCACTGGTTTTTAGGTTTGTCATAATAAAGCTCTCTAGTCCGTAATCTAGTGAAAAGCTGAAGAATGCTTCTCTTGCAGAGTGTGCCCGATTTGAAGGAAGGATTACAAAGTGATGTAATTGCAGTAGTAACATGGAAAAAAAACCTGTAAAAGTTTCTTTACAATGTTATTTCTTTGGATTTTATGGCTTTATCCAAAGTTGGAAGCTGTTGAGGGGTTCCTGCCTCCCTACCTTCATAAAACAATTTTATGGGACCATAGAAATTGATTCGTAAAGTTTTAGGCCTGAAAAATATATGGTCATCTATCCTGGTCTTGGGAAAGGCTTATTTTATTTAAAATTACCCATAAATTATTTATGTCCATGAGGACATTAATACAAGGAAGTACTTTGACAGGTCCAGTGCTTAGATGAAGAAATATTTTCTTCACACAGGGTTAGATACCAGTGAAATGACAGCCAGCGCCATTGGGACTCAGGAGTGCAGTGTGTTAAATGTTGTTTCTGGAAGCTCTCCCATACCAAGTAGAAGGTCAGAATCACGATGGATAAATTCATGAAGCCAAGCAGTCACTTAGGCTTGCTTACTACCTCAGCCAGTGTTCAAGAATGGGGCTGGGTGAAAGGATCTGCAAAGAGGAAGATAGTCCGTGAGCTCTCCCTTCCGGAAGTTTGAACGCTGCTGGAAAGATAAGTAGGGGAGCTAGGGTGGTTTCCTAGCTTCACCCTTGGATTAATGTAAGTTTTGTGAAAGAATGTGAAATCACAGTGTGCTTTCGAAAGTCCTGTTTAGACTCAGTCGGCTAAGTTCTCTGACATAGGCATTGTGGACTGTTTGACCTGGAGTCACTGTGAAAATAGCTGAGTGTGCAGGAGAACTTGGAGTCTGTTGTAGACTGTAACCTCTCCTGGAAGGAAGGCAGATGACTGCTTAGAGCAGCGGTTCTCAACCTTCCTAAAGCTGCGAGCCTTTAACACAACTCCTCGTGCTGTGGTGACCCCCCGATTGTAATATTATTTCATTGTTACTCCATAACTGTACTTTCTGCTACTGTTTTTGAATTATAATGTAAATATTTTTGGAGATAGAGGCTTGCCAAAGAGGTCACAACACACAAGTTGAACACTTCTGATTTCGACCACCCACTCAGCACAAAGCAGCTGCTACTTTCTGGTATGGACATTCACAGACTGATGTAAAGGAATCATGGCTTAGGCTAGTATGGCAGAGCTTCTTACTCACTTAGGTCCTCTCAAAACCTCCACTTTAGAAATTGTATTAGAAACTGTATTAGAACTGTATTAGAAACTGTATCAAAATTAGACACCTTTTCTTGACCTGTAAACAGAGGGAAATGCAGAAACATAAACCATGGATACATTGCATTTCTCTAACATGACGGAACAAAAAACATTTTCCAGCATGTTCTCTGAAGCACTGGCCATGTGTTCGTGAATATAGGAACAGATTTCATTGCCTTCTACCTGTGTCCATGTGAGTTGTGGTGTCTTAGTGAGTTAGTCTGTGCCAGATCACCCCTTATTCTGAGACCTCTTCCATGGTAGTCCCAGAAACATGGTCTTCATGCACTAAAAGTTGAGAACACTGCACATTAAAGTGTTTGGGGTGGGGGTGGGGAGCTGTTATACCATTGGATACAAAGGAGACTAGATGTTGAGAGAATATTTTCTGCATTTGGCTTCAGAGCCTTGTGAACATGCCTTGTCTTTGTCCAGTAGCTGCTCATAAAGAACATTCTAGAAGAAAAGAAAAAAACGAAGCCAAACAAACAAAAAGCCGAGCAGCAACTGCAAAACCCTTCACCTGCATAGTCTTCTCTAGAGTAGAACACAGCAGTTGGTTGTCCAGTGCCCAAATGGACACCATTGTCAGACATATGGTAACAGTAGACAGACCAAGGAAGGTATATTTAGGAATATACATTTGTATATACATAATGTATGTATGCAATAAGAATTAATATAAGGAGAGGTCATAAATTTGAAGGCAAGCAGGAGGGGTATGTGGGAGGCCTTGGAGGGAGGAAAGGAAGGGCAAAATGTAATTCTATTATAATCTTAAAAATAAAGGCAGAATAAACAAAACTGCACAAGAACCATAGATGTCTGGGAGTTTGCTTTTATCATCTACCTAAGCATCTCTTAGTTTAGAATGAGCTGCTGCTAAGGCACAGTGTACACTGAGGATACAATACTTTATCCAAAGTTGCTAAATACAAACAGATGGGAATTTAAGAATGTAACTCTTACCTAATAGTTTTCATAATTGTATCCTCTATCCTATCTTGGTGAGTTTAAAGTTCTATATCTAAATCAGTTTTTTCATTACCACCATAAGCATTTAAATGCTGTAATTTTCATAACTTGCAATTACCAACCTTATTTTTTCAAGAACATTAATGGGCTGCAGACTTGGAATTCCGTGTTAGAGTCTTGAGGCCAAACTTTCTGTTTCCAGGAGTAAGGCCAACCACTAATTGTGACCCACTGATGCTATAGAAGGTTTTCTCTTACTTCAAAGCCAGCTGATGGCGCACATTAATTTCATCTGTAGAAGAAGGTGCACTCCTCTGGCTTTGATGGGGTTGCATTCTGGCTGGTAGTAAATTGGAAGCATAAGTTGGAAATTACAGCAAACTAGTTCTTGAACCTGGGAGCTGTGACCTTCTGCCATATCCACCATCTCCAGGAATTATCTTACTGAACATTTTCATCTCAGGAAAAGATCAAAATTTAAAATTCTAACAGTGATCTCTAATGAAAAAGTATATCTTTTGTACTATCCTCCAGTAAACAGACACTTAAATTTGTGACCACCTATACTGACATAGTAGCACAAATTATTATTTGATCAAATAAGAGGGGACTGTAACCTAGCCAAGTCAAGATACCAATTTTCCCATCCAACAATGTCTTTTCATCCCAAAGCTGAACTTTCAATACTTGGATTCTAGTGACTATCAAGGGTCTAGAAACTTCTCTTAACATGTTGAATAGTGCTTCCATTGGATGGAGAAGGAGAATATAGCTGAGAAAGTTTAGGAAGGAATGGCCCATGATGTAATATCTACTCCTTTAAGCATTTCTACTATGGCAGGCTAAGGAGAATTAGTGTTTTAAGGAGGATTATAATCTGGTCCAACAAGACTATCGAGAGCTTGAATAAAGCTGGGCGGTGGTGGCGCGTGCCTTTAATCCCAGCACTTGGGAGGCAGAGGCAGGGGGATTTCTAAGTTCGAGGCCAGCCTGGTCTACAAAGTGAGTTCCAGGACAGCCGGGGCTATATAGAAAACTCTGTCTTGAAAAACCAAAAAAAGAAAAAGAAAAAAGAAAAAAAAAGAGCTTGAATAAATGCTATAAATTGTGAGAGTGTCCATAGACATAGTGGGATCAAAGAATGGTTGAGCAGCTGTGCCCTGGTAGGGGTCAAGGTCAAAAGCAATTTACCCCTGAGATGGAGGCAAGTTCAGGCTTCATGAACTTGCTTTGGAGAAGTCAAGGCAGAGTAGGGACTCCAGGAGGGAAATGAGACGTAAGAGATGTCAGAGAAGCCTGTGGCTTGACCCGGGACTGTGAGATTCAGCTTGTCTTTGAATATAGGGCAAGGCCATGTACGGTCTGTATTTTATTCTGTTGGAGCTGAGGAGGTGCCACAGAGAAGCACACAGACAGTGCTCTTAGAGCACATTAGCCAGCGAGTGAGTGTGGCTATTTTTGAGGTAGAGCAGGAAGATGGATTGGGAGCCTGTGTCATTCACGGTCCTCATTGCTTCCATGCAAAGCCATCAAAGTCACCTCTCAATACCAGAAATAGATTTCTGTCTTATCTCTGAGAGAGTTGGACCCAAAGGGACTTTAAAATGAGCCCAATTGAGATATGGATCTACCATGATAGAAGACAAGGAATGATAAAGACATTTCTGAGCTGTTTAACTAAGCCCAAATTCACTGCTATCATGACCATTATATTTCCTTTCCAAATCATTGAATAGTAACACTAGATGATCAGTTCCTATCTACTTAATTCCCTGTATTCACAGTAAAGAGAGTGGTGAGATGCGTGTGGGTGCCATCCATATTTAGGCTTACGTATTAGTATTCATTGTTCTTCGGCACAGTAAGCAGAGTAGCCACCCAATGCGTATGTTGGTGGATCTGTCTTAAAACACTGAACTGCTCCCTCACATCCTCTTGCCACTGCTGAATGTTCAAATATGCAATAGGCAAATGCTAACAAGTAGAGCTGGCCATGCGTTTAGTATCTAGTGGTAAATCCTGGGTTTCAGATGGTGTCTAGTGGTAGGCAACATGTTGTCTTCTTTTCAACCTGCTTGGATGGTTTCTGCTAGTTAGCAGCATAAAGGAACTTCAAGTCTTCAAGCCGCATGTCCTCCTGAGGTTTCAGGACAATCAATAGTTTTTACTCTGGGTATCGACAGCTCTCTGCTGAATGCCCTTGTCTCTGGCTACGTGGGCTGACTGTTGTGAAATGGATTACAGGCTCTTACTGCCACTCGGGTTTAATCAGTGCCCAGCATGTCCTGCGTGTGGTGTGCTTGGGACTTTCCTTTGCCTTTTTAATCGCTCCGGACGTGGGGCTATGGGGCTGCTTCTGTGAGTTGCAGTCCTTGACTGATCAGTTTGTTTTTTTGTCTTTTTAACTCAGAGCTTCTGATTCCTTGCAGGATGCTACAATTTGGAAGCCTGATTCATGCCAGAACTGTCGTTGCCATGGTGATATTGTGATCTGCAAACCTGTTGTTTGCAAAAACCCTCGGTGTGCCTTTGAGAAGGTATGGTTTCCTAATTGTACCCTAAACTTAACTGTAAAGTTGGCCAGTGATCAAATTTTAAATCTTTCTGGTTATGTGTTTACATGTATTCCAATCTCTCATTGGAGGATGAAGGAAATTTTCCGTGGGTAAGAATATCTCCATTTTCGTTCACTGACCATTTATTCCTGGCAAAGCACTTGGCTACAGGTTTAACAAATGTCACTTCATTTAGTATGATGGGAGGGAGATGAGCGTCATTTTCCACTTTACAGGGAGGAAAGTGAAGCCGGGGGATGTCAAGCAATTAGCCATGACTACACAATTAATAAACCGCAGCTCAGACATTTTAATGTTCTGATAGGTGCCAGAGCTGGTCACAGCAGCCATGGCATCTCCATGCCTTTGACTAGCTTGGAGTCAGGAGTGGCTTCTTTAAAGAGGATTGCAAAACCAGCATGGGTCTACAGGCAGCATAGCTATGCTGATAGACCCATGGGAAACAGGAGAGCCCCACCCCAACCCCTGCCTCAGACTCCAGCATCTCTCTTATCCAAGAAGGGAAGGACATCCATTTTCTTCTTCAGTTTTTTCCTCTGTATATATCTATTTTGTTGCAAAACTATTTTTCTAGATGCCGTCTCTTCTCTAGTCCATGCGTTTTTGAAACTCTAACCTTTTAAATGTAAAAATCCGAAACTCTCCGGAGAAGAACACTATTTCTTTAGAAAGCATCCTGTCAGTTTCAAAAGCACAGGTTTTTTTTTTTTTTTTTTTTTTCTAGTTTACTCCCTTCCCCCCAACAATTAAGTTTGAATCTTCCTGCCTCTAATGGTAATAAAGTTCTCTCTTTTTCTCCCTAACATTAGAATGAAAAATGTGCTTTAGAGATAGTTAGGGTTTCTCAAGTTGTGATAAAGCACAATGGCCAAATGCCACATCAGTTGCAAAAAGGTGTTTTGGCTTACATATAGGTCAGATTGCAGTCCATTGAGGGAAGTCGGGGTGGGGGTGGGGGTGGGG